>NW_015150685.1:661601-695634 GCF_000732505.1 Cyprinodon variegatus
ATCTCAAAATGTGATTAAAGATATCTTGAATTGTTGTTTTTCCCTGGACATAATAAAAAAAAATAATTTGCATAAGACCCCAAATTTCCTAAATCCGCCCCTGCTTCGATGCTCTCCTCCGGGTTGTGCCCAGAATTACCTCTCCTGTTGCGGAAGCGCACATCGCCCTAAACTCAAGCCCATTAATGAGAAACAAGATTGAAATATGAAGAAAAAAGGGACATCTTAAACATATTCTTAATGTTTTCATATTTCCATTTCATACATTAATTCGAATTAATAGGACTTTACTTATGGAGACACGTTTCAGTTGATGTGCTACAGTTAGTGTGAGATAAATAAAGTCTGTGCTCAGTGGATGCCAATTCCCGATTTTGCTATCAACACCATTCTAGATCAGAAATGATCTAGAAACACTTTATTTGTTATATTTATAGCCTGGAACCTGCCGAAGATTCCCTCCCCTCCTTATTTTCACATTTATCGTCCCAGGCTTATTAAATTCATACCACAATCACAGAGAACAGGTATGATTATGTGGAGAAACTTGCATAATTGTAAACTCATTATTTCTCTAAGCAGGGGAGGGAGTTCTCGGCAACTTAGAACCTGGAACCTGCGGGAGGTTGCCTCCCCTCCTTATTTTCATATTCCCTCAAATATCGCTGTTTTTGCTGCTTGGCTGGGATGCTGTTCAGAACTGCGCAGGCTGTGCGCTACTCGTAAGCACACTGCCTGCCAAATGTTGAAAGGGCAATATTATTGCCATTACTATTAATATATAATTGAAACGTACACATTCAGTGATACAATGTCACAGGGGATGGTATGGAGGGATGGTCATTTAAGAAGGGAGATAATTTTTACGATTTTTGCCATCCCCCTTCATCTCGAGTACTGTGTATATAATACACTACTCAAAAGAATTAAAGGAACACTTTGTAATCAGAGTATAGCATCGAGTTAATTAAACTTCTGGGATATTGATTTGGTCAGGTAAGTAGCAGAGGATTTGTTAGTCAGTTTCAGCTGCTTTGGTGTTAATGAAATGAACAACAGGTGCACTAGAGGGGCAACAACGAGACGACCATCAAAACAGGAATAGTTTTACAGGTGGAGGCCACTGACATTTTTTCCCCTCCTCATCTATTCTGACTCTTTTTCACCAGTTCTGCATTTGGCTAGGGTCACTGTCACTATTGTTAGCATGAGGCGCTACCTGTACCCTAGAGGTTGCACAGGCATTCCAACTCCTCCAGGATGGCACATCAATATGTGCCATTGCCAGAAGGTTTACTTCTTACGCATGATTTCAAAAAGCCGCGTGATTTTCCGCCAGATGGCGTGATTTTTGTCCGGCGCGAATCAGACACGTTTTTTTTGACTTGGCAGGCTAAAAAACAACAACAAGGCTATTTTATATACATTTTTCCAAGCACACAACTGATTAAAGCAAAGTTTAGTTTAAATAAGAATGGGCCGGAAGGATTGAAAGGCATGTTAACACGGTAATGTAGGCTTGAGTTCATTATCTGACGCATGCAGATACACACCAGGAACCTGGAAACTTTAAAAATACTGAATTACAAAAAACATTGAAAAACAAATATGTTTCATTGATATATATACAAAAATGAATATTAGGAACTATATTTATCAAACATTATACTGGGCAAGTAAAAATAGTTTCTGGGCAAATGAAATGTGAAAGTCACTTGCCCTAAGGGCAAGTGGTAAAAATCGTTAACGTCATCCCCTGATATATATATATATATATATATATAGGCTGAGGTAATAATCCAGGGAGGTAATTCTCCAGTTATGCCAACCTGGGGTGCAGAGGACATCAAATATGAAACTGGCCAGCATCAGAGGCAGCACAGGTCTGTAGTCACAGAGGTTTCCGTCCCGGAGCTGCTCGGCCCGCTCTCTGATGGCCGACATCTCCACCAGGCCTAGGGGGATCTTCTTCAACAGCGCCACCACCTCCGACTCCTGGTAGGCCAACTTCACCTGCTCAGTCACAAAAAAATGTCCAAATGTTTTACGCTGCAGAGAAATGTTGAAATGTTGTCACTAGCTCATTTCTATTGGTCTGAGGCTCAGACTACCCAGAAAACTAATGGGTCAAATCTGTTAAACCTGGATAAAAACATTGAAGAAGAAAAAAAATCTAAAAATATTTAAATGAAATTTCACAAATAAAATCTGCAACAAATTGCCATCTGTATAAACCCTGGTTGAACTCTTCCATACATAGAAAAAACTCAACAAAAAAGGCTTTAAGAGTCATTTATAACATATATTTTTAAACATTTTCTTCGTTTTCAACATTGTTTGAGTGCATGTTCAATCCATTCATCCATCCATCCATCTTCATCCGCTTATCAAGGGTCGGGTCACGGGGGAATCCCAAGGCGCTCCCAGGTGGCCCGAGAAACATAGTCCATCCAGCGTGTCCTGGACCCTTCTTGGTCTCCTCCCAGTGGGACGTGCCTGGAACACCTCACCAGGGAGGCGTCCAGGAGTCATCCTAACCAGATGCCTGAGCCACCTCAACTGGCTCCTCTCTACGTGGAGGAGCAGCGGCTCTACTCTGAGTCCTCACTGGATGACTGAGCTCCTCACCCTATCTCTAGGGGAAAGCCCAGACACACTACAGAGAAAACTCATTTCTGCCGCTTGTATCCAGGATCTCGTTCTTTCAGTCATGACTAAGGCTGCCAACCATCCCTTGAAAAACTGAATCGTTCCGTATTTAAAATAGAAGTATCTGTCCCGTATTTAGTAGAAAAGGAACACACTTTTTACCATATTAACTGTGAGAGTAAAAAAATGGTCAGTAAAACACTAATGGAAAATGAAGAACAAGGGTACATTGGATACAAAACTTACAGTAAACGTGTTCCCAGGCCCTGTCCTGGGTTGTAACCAATGAGCCGACAACATATATATAAAGATCCAGAATACCGTCATTCTCATAATAATTGGTACAGTACATCCTCCCCAACTCTACCCTTTTCCGGCTCAAGAGCATGGTCTCGGATTTGGAGGCACTGATCAATCCTCATCCCGGCCGCTTCACACTCGGCTGCAAACCGCTCCAGTGAGAGCTGTAGATCACGCCCTGATGAAGCCAATAGAACCACATCATCTGCGAATAACAGAGACGCGATCCACCAAAACAGATCCCATCAACACCTTGGCTGCGCCTAGAAATTCTGTCCCTCACTGGAAACGAGTCTGCCTTACTGCCGGCGATGCGGACCAGGCTCTGACACACATCATGCAGAGACCTAACAGCTCCATACTCCTGGAGTATCCCCCACAGGACCCCCGAGGGACTCGGTCGGATGCCTTCTCCAGATCCACAAAACACATGTAGACTGGTTGGGCAAACTCCCATGCACCCTCCAGGATCCTGCTGAAGATGTAGAGTTGATCCAGTGTTCCAAGGCCAGGACAAAAACCACAATGCTCCTCCTGAATCCAAGATTCGACTATGCGACGGACCCTCCTTTCCAGCACCCCGGAAGAGACCGTACCAGGAAGGCTTAAGATTGTGAATCCTCTGCATCTGGAACACACCCAACGGTCCCCATTTTTAAATAGAGGGACAATCACCCTAGCCTACTACTCCAAGGGTCTGCCTCCTATGTCCACGCTATGTTGGAGAGTCGCGTTAATCAACAAAGTGCAACAACATCCAGACATCCACATCTAGATACGTCAAAGTAATGCTGGCATGCTCTGAAAATCTAAATGGGAGCCAGATTATAGAAAATGAGTCGCCTTTCAGGCTGCATGGAGACAAGTGCATGGGTTGGAGTTTGGGGCACCGACCTCCAGGGCTTTAGTGGACGCAGGCGGCCTCTGCAGCTCCAGGGAGAACATCCCGGTGCTGAAGGCCAGATTGTGGAGCTCCAGCCTCTCGCTGAGAACAGTGAGCAGGAAGGCAGCTTTGGACAGCGTGTTGGTGGCCACCTGAGTCTGACGGCTGGTCGACACCTTGCTTTTCTTCCCCTGCCGCCAAAGAAAAAAAAAACACAGACAATGAAGAAGCAGCATCCTGTGCACTGATACGGGGAAACTTTGTGATAACTACCTTAGTTTGAGGTTGCTCCACCTTAAGGTCAGGAGGATTCTCCAACAGGTCTCTGGCGAGCTCCACAGCCAGCTGACAGGCCTCGTTGCTATAGCCATGAGCATAGAGCGCTTCGGCACAGGCAAACAGCACCTAGAGAACAAAGCACAACGGGCAGAGGCCGCGATTCACCAAAGAAGCTCAATTTTAGAATAACTCAGGGTGATTCCTGATTCCCCTTCCTGTAAAAAGGGAGTTCTCTTCTCCACTGTCACTACAAGCATTGCCTTCAAGTCAATGAGCCGATGCAATCAGCTGATTTTCCTCAGATAGAAAAGTTTAATTCAATCTGACTGGATGATCTGGTTGAAATGTCTCTGTAAAGTGACCTGAGATGACATGATGTGAATTGGTGCTATAGAAATAAACTGAATAGAATTGAATTGAATTTATGACACTAAAGGCCTGAACACACCGGCAGCGTACGACTTTTTAATCTCTGATCCGTTTTGTTTTCTCCATATCGCACTGACTGCGTAAAGAGCAGCTCCGGCTAGGCAGGGTGAGCAGATATGTGCTGATTTTTTTCACTTCTGCCACTGAGCTACAAACAAGTTACAACAATTCCTCACATTTAAGTTGACAGATTATGAAAAGGTATTAAAATAAATAAAGAAATTTAAATTAAAAAAAGTGGTATGGGATCGCTGTGGGACGCGGTTTCTATGCTGACTGAGGCAGAGAGGTGATTCTCGGAGAGAGACCTGGAAAGTTTTTATTGTTTTTTTTCATAAAGAGGTGAGAGAGATAAATTGAGCTTACCTGCTCTGACCTGGGCTCTATCTCAGTCTTATACCCCATTTACACTAGCCTTGAAAAACCGATCCATGCCGAGACCGGTCCGAGCTCGGATCAGTTAACCAGGCCGAGCTTGGTTAACTAACTCCTCGCCTCCTAGTGACGATCTATGGTATTACTGCCAGTATTAAAGGAGGAAATCAAGCAGTTGGTGGTGGTAATGGACCAAAAGTTGTTTGCCAACCGCCATAAAACACAAGAAGAAGACGAAGAAGGAAAGAAACAAAAAAAAAAAAATGCGGCAAGAAGAAGACGACGATTGTTGATAATAGTTGTTCTTCTTCTGTTTTGTGTTGGTTGGCAAGCAACTTCCGGAGGGGCATTACCACCAACTACTGCAATGGAGTGTGAATCGGGATGTGCAGCCAGACGGAGATGACGCGTTCTGCTCATGCGCTCATGTTATCAGAGAACCGAGTCAGGGAAAAACCGAGCAGAGCCCACCTCTAGAACTGGTCTGCAGTTAGCGCGGTCCGGTTGTGTCGAGCTCGGTTCAGTTCAGTTTGCTTTCCATTTACACACCATAAGTTATCTTAGTTACTGAGCTCGGACCGGTCTCAGCACGGTTTTTCAAGGGTAGTATAAATGGGGTATTAGCTTCACTGTCCCCTGCAGGAAATCATCCCCAATGACTTTCAATAAGCGCTAAACGCCACGACCTCGCCAACACATGATTTTCAGATCAGATGCTAAATCAGATTCGGTGTGTTCTGGTCTCTAGTGACAGCTAATCACTTCAGGTCATTTTAACAACTAGACTTTGGATTTTGTGTCGGTAAACGAAACCTCTTACAAGTTTATCTGCTTTATCAAATTTGAACCAACAGAAGGCTCCTTACCTCCATGCGTCCTGCCTGTTCCAGTGGTTTAATTCCAGCAAAGATGTCTGGTTCCTCCTCCTGGTGGCTGTCGGCCAGCTGTTTCTCTGCTCCCTCCTCAGATGCGGCGCTGAGGTAGTACGCCTGGTAGTCATCTTCCGCCAGAGCTTCTCCTTCAGAAGCTGCGCCGACAGCCTCCACACCCTGGATGGCTGCTCCAGCTGCTGCCCCACTGGGCTCGGCCTCGGCGAAGGCTTCAGGGCCACCGGACACTGTGGAGCTGACAGGCTGCTCGCTGCTACATGCGTCAATCCCGTGGCCAGGATTGGCGTCCGCCTCTGCATCCCGTTCCGTGGCGTCCGCAGCCAAGTCCATGTTTTCCTTAGAGGTAAAAGAGCCCGGAGCAGACTCTGCAGCTGGGACGTGACCGGCATGCTTCACATCAAAACTCTTGCTCCCCCCGCTGCCTCTGCTGTATTTAGACGAGTCTCGGAGCAGCGGGCTCGCAGAGGGGAGCACCTCTGATGATGTGGGCAGAAACTCAAACGTGTTGCAGGCCTCTGCCCCCAGAGCCAGATTGCAGCTGTCGTCCAGACTAAGGTCGGCAAGGTCCGGCTCCAGAGAGCTGTCCTCGCTGCTGGTTCTCCGTTTAGCGTTAGCATGCTTGCTGCTTCCGCTGCCTCCACTTCCTCCGGTTCCTCCTGTGGACGGAACCTTCCCCCCTCCCTGCATCAGCTTCAGTTTGCCCCCAGAGGAGGAAGCTGCCCCTTTATACATGCACTTCCCTCCACCGTCTTCCAAAGACAGAGAGACGTTCCCTCCCAGGCGGACCAGCATCCCTCCTCCTCCACTCAGTGACAAACCCTTCCGTTTGCTCAGGATCGTCTCCTTCGGCCGCACAGCCACCTCCTGCTGGGAAAAATGGCTACTCCCCCTTCCTTTATAGTCCACCACAAGGCCTTCGGCTTTGTTCCCTGCTCCAATGTCGGACAGCTCTCCTGCTGCGGCTTTTGCCCCCCTCTGGAGCTGCATAGCCCTGGGCCAGCAGAAGGTGCTGATCTTCTTATCTGCGCTGCAGTATGTGATCCCTTCCAGCGGATAGGCCGCCTCCCAGTTGAAGTAGCAGGATTCCACGGCGGGTTTGAAGCCCTGAAAAAGTTTATCCAGGGACTTTCGATGTTGCCCTCGTTTGACGATCTCGATCACCTTCAGATGCCACTGCTTCAGCTGGCTCGCCAGTTCCAGCCGCCTATAAGAGACCGTAAGCAGACTGAAATCTAAGCACTGCTCAACTATGTGGACATTTCATGCTGTTCCTATGCTCTGACCTGGCGGGGCTCATAGTGGGGTCGAGAACGGCCAGTCTCCACAAAACTACCATCTCGTCACACATGCTGGCGCAGGCGTGAGCCGCCACCTCAGACTGGCCGTTGCTGCGCCCGGTGTGGCCGCTGGCGCTGCTGTGGGACGCCGAGGTTCTGACGCTGTACCACCAGCTGATGATCTGAAAAACCGAACAGGCTTGGGGTGAGACAGGAGGGAGTGGTCGCTGTAGACCCATCGCCAACATTAGGTTCTATAACTAAGATACAAAGCTGTCAAGTCTCCCGTTTTGGCCAGAAAAATACTGCATTTAATGCCTCTTTCCTGCTGTCTTCCCGTAGTAGCAGTGTCCCCTAAATTTCCAGTATTATTGAAAACCATCAACATGTAAACGTCCGGAGACATTTTTATTATAATCTGTTACTTAAAACAGAATCTAACACTGAAATAAAAAGCTGGCTTACATGCATCCATGTTATACATTGAATTTTTAAATATAAACACAAAAATACACTGGTCAAAAAAATTTAAGGAACACTTTGAAAACATCAGATCTCAATGGGGGAAAAATCCTGCTGTTTATTTATACTGATATGGACTGGGTGATGTGTTCGGAACAAAAGGATTCCACATCATTTGATGGAAATGAAAATTATCAACCTACAGAGGGCTGAATTCAAAGACACCCCAAAAATTACAGTGAAAAAATGATGCTAGTCTATTTTGCTGAATTTTCATTGGTATTTCAAACGGTATTCAGTAATTTGTATGTCCCCCACGTGCGTGTATGCATGCCTGGCAACGTCGGGGCATGCTCCTAATGAGACGACTGATGGCGTCCTGGGGTATCTCCTTCCAGATCTGGAGCAGGGCATCACTGAGCTCCTGGACAGTCTGAGGTGCAACCTGGCGGCGTCGGTTGTATCGAAGCATACTGTCCCAGAGGTGTTCTATTGGATTTAGGTCAGGTGAGCGTGGGGGCCAATCAATGGTATCAATTCCTTCATCCTCCAGGAACTGCCTGCATACTCTTGCCACATGAGGCCGTGCATTGCCGTACCAGGAGGAACCCACTGCACCAACATAGGGTCTGACAATGGATATGCCTCCCATGCCCTCCACCAAACCGGTCATCCTGAACAATGTTACAGGCAGCATAACGTTCTCCCCGGCTTCTTTCACGTCTGTCACATGTGCTCGGGGTGAACCTGCTCTCATCTGTGAAAAGCACAGGGCGCCAGTGGCGCACTTGCCAATTCCGGTGTTCTGTGGCAAATGCCAATCAAGCTCGACAGTGCCAGGCAGTGAGCACAGGGCCCACTAGAGGACGTCGGGCCCTCAGGCCACCCTGGTGAAGTCTGTTTCTGATTCTCATATCATTTTTTGGAAAAATAAGATCCACTTTGGTTCGTCCAGATGCAGCTCGGATTCAGCAGGATTTCCTTGAAAATCTCCCCAGAAAGCCTTGATGCTGGGCAGTGGACGGTTACAGACCGGGCTCTGTACTGGAGGTGAGTGAGGATGATGAATAGTGCTTCTAGGACTAAATTAAAACAGCTTTTATTTTAATCCACCTACTTTTTTCTACCTTTTTAAACATTATTTTCTCTGTATTTCAAGTGAAAAAAGCTCCACCTCCATCCAGTCCCTGATTGGCTGCCGTGTTATGATATCATAGAAACATTCAGCTGGTTTCATCTTCAGCGATCTCCGCTCCTCTCTCTCTCTCTCCATGCAGCGCTTCTGTTCGACACCTCAGCTCTATCTAGGAGCAGGAGGTGGTGGCGGAGCTGTGAACGCTCTCGCCGTGTGGAGTTCACCACTGGATGCTTTAAGCAGGGATTCCATGTAAATCCACCGTGTTTACCACAGCCACCAAGTGCAGTCAGAATGCACCATTAAGGCCTATTTTGGATGTTGCTTTTTTTCTTTCTTTTGTTTTATTGTATCTTCAGTTTTATGTATTAATAATATTTATGTTTTAGTTCTACCAAGATCCCTTTCTGAGGAAATAGGACTGCTTGCTTTTTTCAATGCAATATTAAATATTTAAGTTATTGTGGAGCAAGAAAAAAAAAGTTGTCCTCCAGAAGTATCAGTGTACTTCAGTCACTTTATTTTTATTCATTTTTATTGAATGCTTTTATATCACATCCAGTTTATTCAAGCAGAGTCTGAAAGTCTAGAAAATGACTTTCAGTGATCAGTTTTCCCATGGCAGCTCCTCTCTGTGTGAGCAGAAAACCCTCAGAAGTGTAGAAAACCCGCACAACAGACAGAAATGCTCCATATTACATTTGGACGTTAAGAATGTACGGTGACGTGTGTAGAAGTGATCACCTGCTCGTAGGTAAGGCACTGCTCAGTGAGGATCTCCAGCAGCGGGGCCGCGTTGCTGTCTCGCCTCTTAAACATTTCCCTGACGATGGACAGAAGGTTCCAGATGCCTTCGGGCTCCCGCCCCCTAAGAGGGCGCAGCAAGCAGGCCCACTCAGCAGCTGCCGGTGGCTCGGTGGAGGACAGGTACATGGAGTTCACATCACTGGTAAAAACAAACCGACACTTAGACAGAATCGACCCTAAACTCATCACTGTTTGTATGAATCAGGTAGAGAAACATCGATGCACAGAGAGGCTTTGACTGACATTGTTTTTAGAAACATCAACAGCAGCTTATTGCTTCAGTTCACAGTACAATAACCATGACAACGTGTACCTGAAGACTACAGGAGAAGGCCCACAGAACTTGTGCAAGGTCTTTTTGATGTTATCGCTGAGGGTGGACTCATCCAGATACCAGGTGCTCTGATCAGATGCTGAAGGTCCTGCCGTTGGATCTGAAGGAACACAGAGAGATTCTGCTTTTAAAACCAGGGATACACTTTCAGAGAGGCTAGCTAACACCCATGGAGGCTCTTCACAAGCATTCTTTAGGTTTCCTTTAAGCTAGCTCACGTTAGTTGGAACAAGACTTCCTGCACTGCCACTGATCCAAAACAAGAAGCATTCTAGCATGCTGCGGGCCGTACCTGGAGCTCCACACACGGTGTTGATGGCTGTGGACTGAGAAGACAGGAGCTCATCTAGCAGCCTCTGGGCTGTGGGCAGGATCTGGAGAAAAACGAGGAGATAAAGACACAAAATATTCACCTCTACTGGATCAGAATGTCTGCAGCTATATTAGCCATCTGGCTGCAGCTCATTGGGGTAGTCAATGACAGTAATGACCTGCTGGGATCCCAGCTCACCTCGTCAAGGGTTGGAAGTTTCTTCTGGATGGTGTTTTATTCCCCTAGGATTTTTCCAGGTTTTTTTTTTTTTCAGACCAGAAGAAATAATTTCTTCCAGAAGAAACTTTGAAGGTCAAATTTACTGGAAAGTTTTGTTTCTTTTGCTAATATTTTACCTTTAGGGCCCAAACCCAGTAACAACCTGGAGGTGGGATTCTATAACATCCACCTCATTTTGGGAAATTCTCGCCTATTTTGCATACCCAAAATGGAAAAGCAAATAACTGAGGAACTGTAAGCCCAAATTACATGTGCGATACATTATTTGACTTTACACGAGTGAATAAAGTGAATGGGATTGGTCGTTTATCAAGAGGGCGGGATTGTTGTAGCGGAAGGTTTGCAAACAAGTTTGATTGTGGCCGGTTTGTCGGAAGCATCTTGCTAACCAGTTAGCAACTTAGTGCTAGTAGGTTCCCAATGGGAAATTCCATTGGGACCAAGTAGCACTAAATTGGTGACTTAGAAACGACACTGTCAAGGAACGCTATGGACAGGCGGAAATATGCAAGAGGAGGAGAGTTTAGTGTCAGAGGTCGTGGATGAGTCTCCTCCGTCATACGTCAGGAAAGCGGGGATAAAGATGTTGTGGAAGAGGACGCCAGGGCGGCAGAAGCTTGGTTTGGTGTAGAAGGCTTCCAGCCGTACATGTTTGAGCCCTTGCCTCGCAACGCTGCCAGTTCTGTTAGCTCTACGCCTGCTGAAGACACAGATGTCCATCCCCGTGAACACTGGGACGGAACTCGATGTGAAAGGAAATGATTCTGATGAATCAAGATGCTATGACCGAAAAAATTTGATTGACAGATGACCGTTGATATATGATTGGCTGAATTTAGGTGTTCAGGCTGACGTATAAGATAACGAAACACAGATTTTATGACAGGATTTTTTTTTTTTTTTTTTATAGAAATTTTCTACATTTTGGAACAATATAGTCTGATAAAGAGTACATATATATACATGTTTAAGCCAGAATGATTTGACATTGAAATATGATTTCCCTACGACTTTAATAAATGATATCTGTCCTGGAGATCTCGGACTAACCTGAGCACAGCCTTCTTTGTTAGTTCATCATTTACTTGGTAACAGAGGTGTCAAGTAACAAAGTAAAAATATTTTGTTACTTTACTTAAGTAGAAACTTTGGCCAGCTATACTTTACTAGAGTATTTGTTTCTTAGACAATTTCTTACTTTTACGCCTTATATTTTATAAATAGAATCATTAGTTTTGTTTCATTTGATCTCATTTTCATTATGGCCAAAATAAAAAACTTCAAAAATAATTAGTTTCATCCAGACAATTAATTTCTCTGTGGTTGGACTGGGTGCTGCCCCAATTTGTTGTTTACCACATATTAAAATAAATAGTTTTTCCAGATGATGCAAAGTTAAATTTGACACTGTTACCATTAGTTATAAAACTAAGAAAATGAAGTTTAAGAAAGTTATGATCCAGAATTGTAGAAAAAATTTCCTTTAATAGGGTAATGCACTAAAGCTTCTGGCCTTAACATTTTTCCTGCATTACTTTTACTTTTGTACTTTTAGTAGTTTTAAAAACAGACCGGAGGAAAAAAAACAAAACAAACATGAATCGATACTCTTGCGGACGTGTTGATGCATCGGATCGTCGGCTGTTGATTAGATGCATCAATACAAAACGATTATCACTTACACACCAAGTACTTTTACATTTCTACTGGATTAAAAATCTGAAGTTGATCCTCTAACTTCTACAGAGGTGTTTTTAAATAGTATTTATATTTATACTTCAGTTACTATAAACATTAATACTTTGGACACAGAGGCTACACAGTGAGCCAGTGGGTAGCACTGCTGCCTTGCAGCAAGAGAGTTCTGGGTAGACAGCTGAAGATAGGCACCAGCACCACTCGCCACCCCAGCTGAGATAAAACGTGACGGAAAATAGAGGAATGGACTTTTGAAACCTCTGCTCGGTAAAAGAAGCAAAGCGTTCGTCTCTGAAGGAATGAAAGTCACCTGTATGCTACATGACTGTGTCACATGCTTTAAAACTACATGCCAAGTCACCCGTTCAAAGAAATAAAGCCAGCATCAGGTCAGACACCAGGTCCAAGTGCTATCCATAAAGGTGCTCCGATAATAGGACCAGAGGCTAGCCTCAGCTAGTGCGCATTAACTCCAGCCCAGTAAGCTTTGATAACAGAACAACAGAAAAAGAAAATTGAGAAAACGGCAGATTTACTCTGATTAAAAAGTTTTTCAAAGATTCATTTGGGGAGTTTTCCATTTTTAAAATGTGTTCTTTGCTTGTAAGAATAATAATGGAACAAAATTCACTCCATAATCTCAAATTTTAGAGATTTCTACAGCAGCTGCAGCCTGTTGACACATGATCCTGAATAAGAAAATCTGAATCACCTGAAGGGTGGAAAACTTTTCCTGGATCCTGTCTTTAGAGAGATCCACCCATTGGTGGATGTTCTTACCTGTTGAGGCAATTCACTGATGAGGTACTGGGCAAACTTTTGGAGCTGGTCCCTCTGCAGCCTGGATAAAGACTCAGAAACTGGAGCCCTCAGACAAACTGCTGATGCCTATAAGGGTGTAAACAGACAAGCATGACTTCAGATCCACAGAAATGACATCAAACCTCAGCAGATAGAAATTATCACTTTAATGGTTTATGTTTAATTCAACGTTTCAATGTTCCTGTTGGCACAGAACCCATTAACAGCTTCCAACATGGAAAGCTGAAGTTGCACCTCTTAGGAGCTCAATGCTCTACTTTCCGCTTTTAATTTGGTCAGTTTAGAGCTGCAGCTGGTACACTCTAACGGCATGTTCACACCAAACACGATTTGAGCAGCAAATCTGCTGCTTCATTTCTGATGCCTGTCCACATTAAGGATAGACGTCCAGTAAAGTGTGTCCAGATGAGTCTGATGCTTCTGCTGCTCCTGTGTTCAATGGCAGAGAGCGGCTTTGCTAGATTTGCTTTGATCAGAAGGTAAAAAGTAGTTTTAATATGTTTTAAGAGAGAAAGTCCACCTGAAGAACATTGTCTGTGCAGTTCATTCAGATTTCCATTCTGCCTTCAAATATTATCTCTCTGTCCGAGCAGCTCAGACCCCCGCATACCGGCTGTGTACCGTCACTGGAATCCCCAGCAGCAGCTGACTAAGGCCCGGTGTTCTGTCAGATGGCCATACCCGGTCAGTCCGGCATACCTATAGTCAATACCCGTTCATCCATTTAGTTTATCCCTTTAGTTTCGTACGAAAAATAGACTTAAACCTACCTCAACGGGTGTGTATCCTTTTAGTCATGCACAAAAAAAATATATTTAATTACTTACTTTTTGGTACTTTTTTAAAGCATATAGCGATCTGACCTTAAATAGTTTTTTTTTTGTACATGACTAAAGGGATACATGCCCGTTGAGGTAGGTTTAAGTCTATTTTTCGTACAAAACTAAAGGGATAAACACAAATCTGTTGTCTTGCGCATGTGTATTGACTATGGGTATGCTGATCTGACAGAACACCGCTCGCCTCTTGGGGGTTTTCCCCTACTGTTGGTGGCAGTGAACATATTTTACCGGCTGGTTTCAACATTTTAAGTTAATTTTAAGTGTTAATAAACAGTTTCAGAGGAGTGATCATAGCGCTCTGCATCAGCAGTGCTGTGTCTGTCTCCCTGCCAGCTCCCAGATCAGCTTCTTTGATTGGTTGATGCGACGCGTCCAGCAGCAAAAGTTCAGTTTTTACAAACTCCAGCATCTGCTGCTAGTGAAGCGTGACTCAGTTGCTCACTGCTCGACACACGCTGCAGGAAATTTTGATACACGTCAACCATATACTTTCCATGTAAACCTGCTGTTTCTGCTGCTTATAGCGCGTGCAGTGTGAACGTAGTATTACGTGTGTCTTGTAACATAAAAAAGTTTTAATTTGAGCTTCCTGTTAATGATGCCAGAAGCTGCTTCATTGATCCAAAGAAGTTGGAAACTCTGATGTCCAGTCAACTGGAACGCACCGATATCGTTTGATCCCGCCTTAATGGTTAGTTCTACTAGCATTAAATTGGGTCCACCTGTTGTTGCGTAGCTGCAACAAGAAGATCAGAGAAGGTGAGGGGATCTGAATACCTCAACATTCCTTTACTTTTTTAACAAAGATCTAATACTTTATTTGTTAGGTCAGAGACCATATATATCAAGCATCTTAAAGTTATTCTTTTTTACTCCTAAGTGCTAAGCATTTGGCGAAATTACTCTGACTCTCAAAGGTCAAAATAAAATCTATTGAACAACTCTTTTCAGTCTAAGAAACACTCCAACTCCAAACATCCAACAGACCTGCAGGGCTGTCTAAACTATGTAGCATTGAGCATTAAGACGTGCACCGACGTTCCGGGTGCTGCAGACGTTTCTGTTTTGATAACACGGCTTATCGAACGGTAAAGTTTAGACAGAGCAGGTATAATTTGTGTTACAAGTTTAATGAGAGACGTAGTCTCAGCAGTAACCACATGCGGCAGAGCTTCATGGTGGAATTCAAAGCCAATGCAATGCTCTGACATCCCATGTGGTGGAGTGGCGGTCTAGTGGTTAGGGCATAGAGCTTTGATACCCGAGGTTCTGAGTTCAAGCCCCACTCCCACAGACTGCCACTGTGGCTCCCTAAACGAGACCCTTAACCCCACACTGCTTCCCAGGCGCCGAACAATGGCAGCCCACTGCACCCAAAGGGGATGGGATAAATGCAGAGTGTTCATTTGGTTGCTCTGTACTTGTGACAGTGTAATGACAATAAAGTTGAATTCAAAATTCATAACAGGAAATGGAACACAAACGTCTTTTCTATTATAGTGGCTCTAAAAATAACATCTAAAAATAGTGCGTCACTTAAGTCATAGGATTTTCCCACAGCCGTGCAATAAATATGGTGGAATGATGGAGATAAAGTTATGGGCCTGTGTTATAAACACGTAGGAAAGACATCATTTACGTGTTGGCACTTGGTACTAACGCATGAACTCACAGCATGTCCACTCGCTGTCCAAAGTGAGCGCTTCTAGGCCCCTTTTTTGAATTTTTTCTAAAATAAGTTGTGAATTGCTCTTTAGAAATAAACTGAACAGAATTCACCAATTAACTAAGCTGAGCTCTACGGAGATTAGAAACTGCTTCTGGTTCTGCTGAAGTCAGATTAGGGAAGCAACAACTTCCCAACTACAGGATCTGTTTGGTTTTCCTTAACAAGAAGTAGAGCAGCGCTTCATTTTCCAGTTGGATGTGACTTTATGACCCAGAAGCCCTAAAGTGGAATGTTATACATCCATTCCATATGTGCCTTTTGCTGCCAACAAGGTTCAACTCCTCGGTTCTCTTCGCTTCTCAAAGGTTGCAGTCATCTACTGGTCTTCTAGTGCTACTTAGATCTAAGAGGTTCTGTGAGGGAAACAAACTCACATTGTGGATTCGAAAGAGGCAGAGAGCCACCACATGGGCGCACCATTTTGCCCCAGCACCACAGGTGCAGCTGCAGGAAGTGATGCGGCAGCGGTCGAACATGACTGCCACGTTGTAAGCTGCTTTAGACTGACCCGACTGACTGGAGACAACTGTAGCACTGAGATGGAAGCCTGGAGAGAGAGAGAGAGAGAGAGACCAGTTAAGAGACATACTTCACACGAGTTTGAAAGGGTATAGCGTTCAACCCAAGCAGACGCTGGACGTACCAATCTGAAGGGGGTCTTTGACGGCTCTGATCCTGTACAGCTGCTCTCCACGCTGGAATTCATCTGGACTCCCATTAGCCAGGCAGGAATACAACCTGCAGCCACGGCAAAGCAAAGTCAGCATGAAACAAACAAACAGAACCTGAGGGGTTAAATAATGAACAGCAGGAGCGTCTCCCTAAGAGAACCTCAGTAACAAAACGGCATGAACTACAGAATGTTCCCTTTTGCAGAAGATAGTTTTCATTTAAAATAAGAAAGTGGAGCATATAGACATGGTTCCCACAATTTGGGAAAAGTCAAACACAAGGACTTTCTATAGGTCTTTATAGAACCAATTCTTTCACATTCACAGGAACATTCACCTACAACTGAAGGTGTTACTAATAAATAATTTTAAGGATATGTCAGTCCAATTAAAGCACTTAATGGCACAGAGGTTGTTGGATCAGATTCAATAAAACAAATGGATTGAATGTGCAGCCTACTTTCAAACTAATATTAATTGGGGTTCTCGCCAGCGTAGTTCAGCGAAGCAGATCCCTACACTGCAAAAAATAGGATTCTAATAAGTCTTTATTTTTCTTAAAATAAGTGCTTTTTTTTCTTGAAATGAGGAGGTGAGACACTTTGTCAATGGAAGAAGACAATTTACATTTGTTGTCTTATTTCAAGTGCCTATTATCTATTTATAAAACTCATTCCATTAGCAGATCATCTTATTTACCTACTCAAGTTAAGGGTAAATAAATACACTTATTCTAAAAATGTTTACTTATTTCTAGATCATTTTTGCAGTGCATGTTTAGATTATTTTGAAATGATGGCAGCTACACTGCAGAAACGATTTAGAAATAAGCAACAATTTCATACATTAAGTGAATTTAACCTTAATTTGAGCAGGTCATAAGGTCATAAGATGATCTACCAATGGAATGAGTATTTTTGCTTTTAAAATAAGATAATTAGATAATATGCTTTAGAAATAAGACAATTTAATTGTTTTTTTCTTATTTGTATTGTAAATTGTCTTGTTCCATTGGAAAAGTGTCTCAGTTACCTCCTCAATTCAAGAAAATAATTAGCCTCAGAAAAAAAAAGAATAAAAAATAGTCCACAAAATGTAGTAAGAAAATTTGTCATGATATATAATATTCTTTAAACTCCAATCATTATCATATAAACATAAAAATGTGGATTTAAATTTTAACATTGGAGCTTATTATCACGCCTTGCCTAACAGGCCTATAAAACCGTTTTACATCTGTTAGTTTAGCTTTTCTAACTCTGAAGGAAAACAAAATAAAACAAAGAGCAACAAGTGATCAATGACATCCGGATGACACTGGAGGGAGGGTTGGATCTCGTTGGAATTTGAACGATTCCGCTTCTTTAAAGAAGACAAAAAAATTATGCTGGTGGAGAATCTCAGCAATCCAGGTCAATTAAGTGGAAATAAATGTCAATCCATATTTAAAATAAATACAACATTTCCTTGAAAAAGTGGTCTGAGGTGGTTAAAAAATATAATCTGCAAAAACAGGAGTGTTGAGTTGGCCTGAGTACCATCCATGCTTTTTTCCAGCATGGTCTAGTTCATAAATTAAGGCTTTTGGCCCCTGGTACTAAAACAAAAGGCATAATTGGAAAACTTTATATACAACTATGAATAAAAGGTCAACAGATTATATCAGAAAGCGGTGGGAAAAGGAAGCCAACATTACAATCTCAGAGGAACTTTGGTCTCAACTGAGGAAAAACACCTTTTCAACTACTAACTCTACAGAATGGCAGGGTTTTTGCTGGGAGAAACCTATCAGGTGCAGAAATCGAGGTTAAGTGGTGCACAGGTGCCCTGCTGTAGAGGATGTGGGATGGGTTCTGCAGATTATGTGCGTATTTACTGGTCCTGTCCTAAACTGAAGGTCTTTTGGCACAACGTTAAGCAGATATTCTTTGAAACCCTGGACAAAGTGTTGGACTATTCTTTCACCTCCTTCTACCCGAGAAGTCTCCCTGAAGGGCTCAGTTCAAGTAAAACATGTTTACTAAAGCTTTTCTTGATTGCAAGCAAGAAGGAAATCACCAAATGCTGGCTCCAGTCAAGCCCCCTTGAGGTTCTTCATAAGCATTATACACCAGATCCACGAAATGGAAAAAGTGACTTTCTCCCTGCGTCTCCAGAAGGAGAAAGGAGAGAGACTCTGGGGAAAATGGAATAGTTAATCCGATATTCATAACACATTACTTTGGTGAATTGGAAAATATATCTTTTCACCATCAGTTATGTACCCTGCTCCTGGGTTTTGGTCTATATCTGTTATTTTATTCTTCTGAATCCTACACTGTTCTATAAACTGCATGAGTGCTCTAGCCCTCACCTGATTATTTTTGCCGTTGTTCAAAAAATAAAAATAAAGTTAAAAAATAAATAAATACAACATGCAGTAGTTGTTTGTATTTTAGAATAAAATAATAATTTGTTGGCAGATATTTTCTCTTCCCGGCTGAAGGGAAAATGCAACAATTTCAAAACATTTTTCCTTATTTTCTCAACATTCTTTGCAGTGCAGGGAATCATTTCTGCAAATTTGGGCAAAAAATTTTGAAAAAAAAAAGAATTAATAAAAATAAAGTCTTCATCACTAAAATAAATGAAACTTTAGAATTCCAGTGATTTTTCTGGTTGTTAGCAACCAGCATTAGGGAACAACAGCGAACGGTACGATCCATCTGTACATGGCAGGATTTATTCTCTTACCTGATGTCTTCCTCGTTCTCAGGGAAGCTCCAGAAGGCGATGCGGAGCTGCAGCTGCTCTGGAACCGGCGGGTAAACCTTCTCCACCACCTCGAAAGGGATGTGAAAGGCTACCTGCTTCGCTGACAACTCCACCAGGGGAGTCACCTGGCCATCTGAGGAACAGAAAGACAGGAAGGGGCTGAGTCTCAATCCACCAGCTTCTCATCCAAGTTTAGAATCATAAGCGGTTCTATACGGGGGACCAACGGTGGCCAGTGCCCCTGTAGATCATGTCCTGGCCCCTGTTATGGCCCCTGTACAGAAGACATAACACTAAAAGAAATTCTGCTGATGATATGAGTTGGAACAGACATGGTTACTGATAGGTCCTTTGGATCTATTTCATTTTTTTTCTTTACAAACTTTGTTTTACTAATTGTTTAAAAACAATAAGGTGATATCTTCAGTGGTATTGAGATGGGATTCCAATTTTCATCTGCTAAATATATATATATTTTTTCAAAACAAATAAAAAAAATACTCTAAATTATACAGCTGAATTTATCCGTTTTTCTTGAGTTCTAATTCTGATTTCATAGAAAACCATAATTTACTTAACTTAAAAATATGTATAATTCCTAAATTATGAATGTATGTACTTGATCTTTTAGTTAATAATATAGCTACCATTTTTCAAGTTGCTTTTTTGCTAAGCTAAGAGAATTTTATTTGGATTTCAACAATATTTTTCCAAGCTAAAAATACATTTTTATTAGTTGGAAGACAGAATTTTAATTAAACCTAATTGAATGGAAATCTCCTTTCATGCAGCTCTCTTAATATATTTGAATCCCTTGCCCTGTTTTTTGTTTCATGCTTTTCTGTGCCCCCATGAAAACACGCTGGCCCCCTCCCGGCCCCCTGGTGCATTTAGTATAGAACCGCCACTGTTCAGAATAACCTGCTCTTTCTTCATCCAGCAGGGAAAGAATACACCAGCTGAAATACTTCACTCTGTTTAAACTGCATAGTTATTCTTAATCATGGTATATTTGTACACGTAGAGACCCTCGTACTGGAGTCAGTGAGAATTAATATGTTGAAAAACTTTCCATAGAGGAAGAAGCTAAAAACACACAAATAACAGATGCTGCTTTGATTCCCATCATACTTCATCTACATTCCCTGGTTCTGTTTTTAGCTGTGCAGAAAACTCTCGGCTGTGTAAATTTACTTTACGTTGAATTTATCATCTCTTATCCTGCAATGAACTCATCTAGGGAAACAAAAGGAAATCCAGCCGCAACATCGTTTTTATTGGCTCTGCTTTCGGGTCGGAACCACTAATGGTTCCAGCGAGCCGTTCAGTAAATGTAAAAAAATGATTGCCATTTAGTTTAATGTTTGATATGGATTATAAAAACGAAATGTTATTTATGACCAATTTAACCGTTAATAGGGCAAGTTAACCATTTTTTGATCACTTGCATACCCCTTACAAATAGAGTCCCTCTCAGTGTTTTTCATGAATTTCTTATAGAAACACTTTTTTTATTTCTCTTAATATATTCGGGCGAGCTGGCGCTTCTTGTTTTTACATTGACATTTATTTTTGCCATCAAAATATCTTTATTTTATTTATGTTACAAAGGTAAGATCTTGCACTGGATTCCACTAACACTATCGGCTTGAAATTTGAATTTTCAAAGTATATTAATGTGGACCCTATAAATGGTCAAGACATTTTAATACCAATTAAGGCCTTAGTTTAATACTGAAGTTTTCAATACCTTTTAAGACTTTTTAAGGATCTACAGGAAGCCTGGTTTATTGATGACTAATCAGATAGGTGGGGGACTGGAGTACACAGACTCTACAACCTGATATTTGCTGAAAGAACCTCACCAAGAAACCTGGATCAACTATATTTTGCGCTTCAGATGAAAAACCCTGAAACCTGAAAAAGGAATCGCTAAATTAGGCAGTTATTTAATAAAGTGACAGCTGCAGTCCAATTCAGCAGAGATCTGTTTTTATGCAGCTCTTAGAAGAAACAACATCCCTCCTTTCTATCCAATAGCCAAGCTTCAAATAGCAGTTTTAAAAGCCAACTAAATTAGTCAAAACTGGGGTTAGAAATTCAGCACTGATCAGAAACAAAAATCCCCAGTATGGCCAAAACCCTTTTAGATACAGAAAAGTAATCCATAAAAACAGTTGAATTTTGAGGCTCCTACGGGGCTTACTGATAAGGCTGATACCGTCTCTAAGTGGCAGCTGCTGCTGTCTGATTTCTGACCTGCTGTTTCTCTCCTCCTCTTCACATTAAACAGGTTGGGAAATGTGAGCAGAGAAAGAACTGCGTGATGAGAAGGTTGCATTTTTGTTAAAGGGTCATTATATTGGACAGGAGTGGTGATTGTGAGGCAGAAGCTTTGCTGTGGGACTGCTTTTAATTAGCTTCTAAGATGGGAACCATATAAAACTTAGACTCAGTTCCCACTTAGCAGTTCTATTCATTTTATTTTTCTTCTTTATCATAGAAAAAAAAGGTCCAGTCCTCTTTATTTGATCAAGTAAATCAACATGACAAAAAAAAAATTGCTCCAATAGCCTATTCCAAGCGCATCTTACTCATTTATCATTTGAGACTGTCACAGACAATTTGTTTGCTCTATTTAAGGGCAAATACATTTATTTTAAGACATTTTACTTATTTTTAGATCAGTTTTTGGAGGGAAGAGTTCAGCGAGTGCAGATTTAGAGCATTATTTGCATCAGTAAGTTCACAGGGTTTATACAGGAATGAGTAACTGTAATTTAATGCTCTTAGAAATAATTTTAATACCATCAACAAGTACCCATGATTCTCATGATTATATATATATATATATATATATATATATATATATATAAAAACATGGCAAATCCTTTGTCATCTTTACCGTCGACAGGCTGCAGCCATGTCCCGAATTCCTCGTTTTCCAGCTACTTTTGTTGAAATTGTCATTTTCCCCATTCTCTAGCCTTTTCTTACACTCACGCTTCTTTTCCAAACATTTTCCTGTAAGCAGTTCCACGCAAGCAAGCATGCAGATATCTGATATATCTGACAAAAATGTTTGTATAGAGCATTTTAAATGCCACTATAATCACATTTACGGTAATGATTTTTTTAGTGACCCGCAGAAACTGATAGAATTTAAAATTTTCAGTTTACCGGTATATATATTGTCTTGATTTCTTTTTATTTCATCTCAATTTGAAAGGGCTAAAATCCTCCAAAATCAACTTTTTTCCTTTTACTATGTTCTAATGCTTTTCTTTTATCAGCAGCAGGTGCAAAGTGGTATTTGGGCTGAAACCTGTCTGAGCAGCAGCCCCTCCCCCTCCTGTGAAAACGAGCAGGTTGAGGTTATGAACATCAGGAGGCCCCTTCAACCTATCCTAACTGTGCTGTGTTAGAACACTGGAAACAAATGCCCACTTTAGCCAATCCAGCTCTAACTTTAGCTCCATTTGCACCTTCAGTAACTAAACTGCACATTGCAACACTTTAAAATCAGTTTTTAGCTCTCCACAGGTCTGGGGTTTGTTTAGTCTTCAGAAGTGTGGCACTGCGACGCTGTGCAATCGACGCACACACATTTCCTAACCAATCCATACCAACTGCAACTAAGATTATTTTGCAAATCGATTAACATGTTGATTGATTTTTCGATTACAGGGTTTATACGAATGAGTAACTCTAATTTAATTATTTTTAATGCTCTTAGACATAATTTTAATGCCATCAACAAGTACGCATGACTCTCATTCACACAAAGGTTACAGTTAATTCCTGCAACAATAAACTCTGGACACACAAACTTTCAAGGTGGCGAGAAAACTGAAACCCTAAAATAAAACATCTAAAAGCTTGTGGTTGGTGCAAAGGAAAACCCAAATAAATCACATTGTTTAATTTAAGTTAGGCATTTGTTTTAATCCTAAATAAAAATTGTTGTAAAGGAGATTCTGTTTTGGCGCAGAGGTCATAAGGAAATACACGTCCAATGGGAACCAAAAGGTGGTGAGGGGCGAGGGGTTAAGCCGGGGACCCATACAGAGACTTTGGTCCTCGACTTGGGTCCTAGTCCCAGCCTGTTGACCTTTGCCGTATCTCCTCTCCGCTTCTCTAATCCCTTACCCCGTCTGCCTACTTTGAATAATATAAATTAAATTCTACCTTTCCAACTTTACAGGAGGAGTCATCAGGCAGCACTGCAAACACAATTAAAATTAAATGAAGTGTATTTACCCTTACTTTCAGAAGGAAAATAATTGAAATAATGATTTCTGATTGAATTTGTATTTGTATACTTAAAATAAGAGATAATATGCGCTCGAAGTAAGACAAAGGAATTGTTTTTTTCTTATTTTAAATGTAAATTTTCTTGTTCCATTGGAAAAATTTCTCACTTTGCTCCTCAATTTAAGAAAAAAAAAAGACTTATTTAGATCTATATTTTTTCGCAGCGAGGCTGGACTCTCCACACCACGACATATCATGTACCACCAATAGCAAAAACCTGTGGTACATCCGATTGCTCTAAATGAGAAGAATCCTTATGCTGGAGCAATGGATAAACGGATTCCGCAATCACATCAACCATAATCGCTACTAAAATTAGCCTTAAGAAACCTGTTTTGATCTCTACTGATATTGAATCATTTCAATACGGATCAGAGATCAAAGCTGCAATATCTCCAATACTGCATTGGAAATAAAAAGTTTTTTGAAGTCATCCCTTTCTGTGGAAATAAAAGATCAAACTGATTTGGTTAAAACCCCGTGAATCTACCATCACATACATATTAGGGCGATGACGGGGGATTAAATATTAAATTATTATCTGATACTACTGCGAAACCAGACTTAATTCCTTATCTTACTTCTGCAAAGGTCTGAAAATCAGCTACTGTCAAAAAAAGCTCTAAGGTTTTTATTTATATTCGCAAGTATTATATTGGGCTGTTAAAAAAAGTTTCTATTTTTTCTCAGGTTTTTGTTTCCTGATTGTGACCTTGCAACACCTGTTCTTAAGAAAATGTAAATAGCTCTGTTTTGATCAGAAGGAAAACAAAAATGGTGCAACCTTTATATCTACAAATTAGGGCTGCAAACTAATGATTATTTTGCTAATCAATTAATCTTCTGATTACTTTTTCAATTAATCGATTAATATTAAGACAGCAAAAGGTTCCTTAAAGAGGATTTGCTTTGCCAAATTAATGTAGTTGAAACTCAAACTTTTCCACTTGAGGGGTTCTGGATTATAGAGCAGATTGACAGACGAAAAATATTTTTTATCTAAAATGCAAAATGTTTAAATTTTTTTAACAATTTTGGTATAATTGCTGCTCAAGGTGGGTCACTGTTAGCTAAAGGCATTATTTACAGTCTCTAAACGGTTAACGATCAATCGATTACTAAACTAGTAAACCATTATTTCAATAATAAATTAATCTCATAATTGTTTCAGTACTGATACATGTATATGTGTGTGTGGGGATGTACCCGTCTAGCCCTCAAAATGAGGACTATTTTTCCAATTTCACCATCAATTTAAGGACCAGTTGTTGTGAGAACATTTTGCAGGTCCTCACATGCCATTTTGCTAACGGTTGGGTTTAGGGCTAAGGTATCAACTTGGTTACGGCTAGGGTATAAAAAGGGTTGAAAAATGAGTGAAAATCAAAGGAAGTCAATGTGAGTAAACACATGGTCCTCACTATACATAGCAGAACGAAAGTGTGTGTGCGTGTGTCTGGGGGGGCAGGGTTGTATTATGACGGTCACTAACTCATCTGCTGACCCTCAAAAACACAAACTAAAAAAATAACAATCATGGTTAATCTTCCATTGTTGGTGGAGAACAATGGAAATAATCCAATTAAACATTCTTATCAGCCGAGTTTGTCTAACAGGACCAATAATGATGTTAATAAAATGATTATGCTGGTGAAGGTTCTCAGTCATCCAGGTCATAGTCACTACAAAAAGATTTAAAAACAATCCACTGGATTTGGTTTCCGAGTTTAAAGACGTTTCGCTTCCCATCCAGGAAGCTTTTTCAATTCAAAATATTAGAAATAGTGTGGAGTTTGAGGTTTTAAACAGTAGTCCAACAAAGCCTTTTTTTTGTTTTGAAAATATCCCCTTTAATAAACCCCCTTTCAGACACTTAGACGGGTATGGGGCATTGCTGGCTAACAAAGAAGCCAAACGACCCCAAATCCAAAGGGGTGGACCCGTTCGTTCGTTCGTCCATTCCAATTTGCATGTTTTCAAAACAAAAACAAGGCTTTGTTGGGCTAGTGTATAAAACCTCAAACTCAACACTATTTCTGATATTTTGAATTGAAAAAGCTTCCTGGATGGGAAGCGAAACGTCTTCAAACTCTGAAACGAAGCCCAGTGGATTGTATTTATTTTTTTTTATAAAATGACAAAACTCCTCCAATAACAATGTTAATGCAGAGACATCTTCCACACTTAGACACTGATAGGAATGGGTTTCCAGACCTTTAATCTTGACGGTTGGGGAGTTGGGCCCAGCAGACTGTTTCCTCCATCCTCTCCAGTTCTGGCAGAGGCTCTCAGCCTCAGAGATGAAGGAGCACAGGGAGTCCTCCTCAAACCTGTCAGAATCCTCGAAGGAGAACCTCTCCCCGTCCTCCCACTCAGCAAACATTAGTTCCATCTCGTGTTGTGAAAGCTGTAGATCTGGATGAATGTGGCTAGAAGCTGCAGCAGGAGGTCAGTGGCCCACTGGCTACTAGAACTTCCTAATTGGCCCAAAGCGCAGCTAGCTACATGGCAGAAACACTATGCAAGCTGTGCTCAAGCTCAAACAATGCAATATATTTAGAACAATAAAAGTAACCTGTTTGAATTAAAGAGTCTCCTTATGATGAGCAGGGCAGCATTTCACTAACCTGCTGCTCTGGTTTGCTTCAGGGAAAACTGATACAGTTAAAAGGATAAATCAATTCCCCTCCTAAGCAATCAGTCAGGTTGGATTATTATTCTCCCTTCAGTCCTCCAGCAGAGACTAATTAAAAACTCAGGAAGCTGTTTTCCTTCATCCCCCCCTCTGCTCAGCCAATCAGCAGCATTGCTTTGCTAACAGTTTCTGTCAATAATGTGTCAACAGGTGTCAGGACCAGAGACTTTAACATGACATGTTTACCCCTCAGAGCTGCATAAAGCCGCTTTAAACGCTCAGTTTGCAGTTGTTAAATATTAGCGGCTAGCTAACTGTACCAGGCTAGCTCTAAGGCTAACTTCTCTATAAATAATGCAAACATGGATGCCGTAAACTAACCCCAACCAACCCAAAGAGCTTTAGAGACGCGGTGTCTAGTTTGAGACAGTTTGTTTCTGTTTATCTCGGTTCTCTCTACTTCACCCGCAGCTTTAGCTCAGTGTATTAGCACCTAAATGCTAAGCAGCAGTCGGCTAACTGAAGCTAGCTGTTTGTTTACAGGCTCGTGCTGCACACTGTGTACTGCAGCGACCGGAAGCGGCTTTAATGAGCCATTCTTTAATTACACAGGATACAGCTGGGCCATAACTCCTTATTAATCCATTTGGTTCGTGTTAGCAGTTCTTTGTTAATGCTGTTCGGGGCTTTTGTGTCGAATATAATCAGCTGGTATATCCCTCTGTCAGAACTGCTCCATCCAGATTCCTTCACCGTTTCCTCCGGTTATCTTTCCTTTTTAAAAATCGTCCGTCTCCTTCCAATGACACCGACCTCCTTCTGATCTTATGTCTTTAACCAAAGCTTCGAGTCCGAATCCGTCTGCCGGGGGAAGATGGCTCACCTATTTCCCAGCTCTTCCTCCATCAGCTGATCCCAGCTTCCGGCTAAACCCTCTAACCTACATTCAGCCTGGAGATGATGCTGAACTGGAGGCTTTACTCTCTACGGAAGAGGATTAGGGCCACTGAAAAAATAAAAAAATAACTTAACTGATTTTTAAATATTATTTCAGTTTAATATGCGAAAAAATCTTAATCTCAGATTTCAGGCTTTTTTTCGTCATAATTCTAACTTTAATCCCATAATTCTGACTTTAATCCCATATTCTGATTTTAATCTCAGAATTCTGACTTAATCTCAGAATTCTGACCTTTTTCTCAGAATTCAGACTTTAATCTCAAAAATCAGACTTTTTTCTCAGAATTCTAAATTTAATCTCAGAATTCTGACTTTTTTCTCAGAATTCAAGCTTTTTTTCTCAGAATTCAGACTTTAATCAGAATCAGAATCAGACATCCTTTGAAATCCCAGAGGGAAATTACAGTTTCAGTTTTAATCTCAGACTTTTTTCTCAGAATTCTGACTTTAATCTCAGAATGTTGGATCTTAATGTAGATGGGCTCCATGAAGGAAGAGATGTGGGAGCACTCAGCTTCACTGACAAAGATGTGAGTTGTTTGGGAGGGCCAGTGACACCTTGGAGGATGACAGAATTAGGTGACTTTTCGGCGCCCCAGGGATCCCTGGTGGTGATGCTATTTCATTAATGGAAGAGCAAAAGGTGATTAAAACAAGAGAGCTAAAATGTATGTTAGATGTCAGAATTCGGTCAGAATTCTGAGATTCAGAATTGTAAGAAAAAAGTCAGACTTTTTTCTCATATTATAATAAAATAAAATGTAAAAATTATTTTAATTGTTTATTGTTTTAGTTGCTCTAATCCTCTTCTGTAATTCACAGTTAAACCTCCGCCTATAAACACACCTCCAGGAGAGATCAAACGACATGATTTCCAATCCTGCGATCAAAAAGGAAAATTTAACCTATTTCTGATTTGTTTGTTTTACTATCTTCTTCTTTGGTTGCTCTTTATTGATCTTCTTAGGATTTGGTTTTATTGTAATCTTATTTGTTTCTTCTTTATTCGGTCATGGTGAAAAATCTCCATCTCTTTCAATTCCTTGTTTTATATAAACCTGGAGGATGAGCGTAATTATAAATAAATACCCACTTACAGAAATGCTGTCGTAGGCCTATATTTAATATATTTTACTTTGTCATGAACAGTTTTGAGCCTACAAAATACCTTAAACACAGAACATAATCTCACAGTTACCTGAATTAAGCTATTTAATTATTTTGTGAAGAGATTAAAACAGCCGCTCAGTAAGTGGTCAAATTTACAGACTCATTTTAAAGCACCATAATTTTTTATCCTATCAGAATTAATTAGGTTCCGTTGCTAGGCAAACCAAAAGGCTTTATAACTAATGTGATTGGAAACTCATCAGGAGTTTGGTCATTCTGACATGATTGACAGTAAAACAAACCAGTCATCACATCCATCCCAGTTTGTGGCGTTCATAAACAAAACGTTTAACACATGTTTTGCTAAAATATATTATTGAACAATCAGCAAATGGGTATTTTCAACCAAAGGAAAAAGCTTTTGGTTATATTTGTCACATCTGAACATAGAACCGAGAAAACAAGCCGCCAATTTAAAAAAAGTTACTATTTAGTTAAAGGGAATTCTGGGTAGCTGCAATGTAGAGTTTCTCTGATTGTAAAAAGGTTTTAAGAGTCAGCTCTTCACCATCAAAGGTCATAAAGGTACATACTGTCTAACAGAACAGCCTGCATAGATTTATAAGAAAAAAAAACAACTTTGTTGGGAAGTAGCATGCTGCACATAAGAAAAGAGCTACAGATAAAATCTGAGGTGACACAAATATATTTGGAAAAATATAATTTGGAATAACAATTCCAAAATATAAAGAAATAAAATGAATGGTTAAAAAGTACAACTTTTTGTACCTGGGGAGCACTAAGCAGATATTAAAAAAATCCAATAAAAAATATGAATGCTATGCATATGTCTGGATATGCCAAAATCATGTCCACACTTTAAAGTGTATAATTCCTATTCGTTCATGTTGATTTATTTATCTGGTCAAAATGAAACCTTAGAACTTTCAATACATTTATGATCAATTCATATACATTTTTTTTAAATTATTCATAGGCGCAGATTTAGTCCATTTCTGTATTTCTATCCACTCAATTTTCATTTTGGTTTGAGCAATAAATCCTTTCTTCCATTCATAGGCTTAATCCAAATAAATCAGAATCAAGTTTATTGCCAAGTAGGTTTGCGCTTAAAAGGAATTTGACTTGGTGTTGATGGTGCAGACAAATTAGATACATATACAAAATACAGGATCTATGGTTACATACTAGGCTTGTCCCGATCCGATCCACGTATCGGATCGGACGCCGATATTGGCAAAAAAATGCGTATCGGCAAAGCATGTAAAAATGCCGATCCAGTTTAAAAAAAAAAAATCTGGTCCGTATTTTCCAGTTTCGCCGAATGAAACGATCCATTCCACTATTTTGCGGCAGTGTTCCCCGAATCCGGTTCGCATTTTCCAGAACACCTTCAACACACCCACAGGTCTTTTTGGGTCTGTCTCCCGGCCTAACCATTAAAACAGGTGAATTGGAAGATAGCGGGGAAAATGTCAGCCGTGTGGGATTATGTTATCCTGCACGATGTGTAGAGGGAGACTAGGTGTGGAGGAGATTGGGGAGTATAAGGCATTTTTGTGTAATAGTTCACTATTATTTGCACAGATTTTTTTTTTTAGCAGTGTCTTTTTTCAAGAGTAGAGTCCTGATTCTAAGTTAATAGACTATTTTCCACTCTTGTCTGTTTTGCATTTTTATTAAAACTTACAGTAATACTTGCACCTTTAACTGTTTACGGTTTTACTGTTCACTGGGCAATTTCAGATTGCCATTCATAATTTTGTCCAGTTTGTGTTTATCTCTTAATAAACAGGTAAGTTTGTTGTTACCAGAGATGGGAAGTAACGAAGTACAAATACTTTGTTACTGTACTCAAGTAGATTTTTCCGATATTTTTACTTTACTTTACTACTTATTTTTATGGCGACTTTTTACTTCTACTCCTTACATTTTTACACAAATATCTGTACTTTCTACTCCTTACATTTTAAAAAATTGGCTCGTTACTTTAGTTTTGAATCATTTCAATGGAGTTACCGTTATTATTTTTCACGTCATCAATACCAAATTCAATCTAATTGGATGGGAATCTACGTTGCATTTGACGCACCACTACAAGATGAATCGACAGATTCGGCGGTATTCATTCGCGGCAAATCATTGCAGCTTGGTGGCGGTGGCGTTAGCATAGTAGCATGGACGACGAGATGATTGAAAATGAACACAACGAATCTAGTCCTATTGGCAGACATCCATTTAAAATGCAGGCAACGGTATGAAAAAAGTGGTTTCTACTTTTACTTTTATACTTTAAGTAAATTTACAAGCCTGTACTTTGTTACTTTTACTTGAGTAAAGAAGTTTAATCAGTACTTCCACTTTTACCAGAGTATTTTTTACACAAGTATCTGTACTTTTACTCAAGTATGGAAAGTGAGTACTTTTGCCATTATTTATTTATTTATTATTTATTTTTGATTCTGTTGATGGTGGAGAATCCTGCTTCCCAGCAGCAGGTTGAGCCAAACATCCTCTAAATGTTCAGGGTCATCTTTGAGCACCATTTCACTTTTCTTTCACCAGTCCACCACAGTTCTTCCAGCAGTCCACACTTTCTCTGCTCTCTTTTTCTCATCATCTTCTCCTTCTTTCCCATCACCCAGCTTGCCACAGGTTTGCCTGCTGTGTCTAAAAGTAGCAGCAGCAGCAACCCAGACTGACAGCAGCTCATTGGATCATTTGTATTACATGTAGTCTGGAGCCGGACGCACTGGAGGGCTTTACCATATTAACAGGAGAAGCAGCGCAAGTGAAATTAGACACTTTTGTCAGACAACATGCTGTAATTTATAAATGTTTTAAATCAGGTTGGGTCCGGATCTTGATCAACCTGCTGGCTAATCCGGACCCTGGTCCGCTAATCCCTGATCTCTGATATATAGCTATATACTATATACACAGTGGCAGTGTGTTAATGTAACGCATGAGGTCTGGAGATGCTACGTTGGTGTAGCTTCTAGGTCCTGAGCGGGGGAGGGAGAGAGGCAGTGGCAGTGTCACGGGGGTCTCTGGGCTTGTTGATAAGGCTGGTAGCAGATGGGAAGAAACTGTTCCTGAGGCGTGAGGTTTTGTATCCTGATGGACCGCAGCCTCCTGCCAGAGGGCAGTGTTTGAAATAGTTTGCGGCTGGTGTGCGAGGAATCAGGCACAATCTTCCCTGCGTGCCTCAGAGTCCTGGAGGCGTACAGATCCTAGAGAGATGGAAGATTGTCAATTCTGGAGTCACAGAAAGTGATGAGAATAATTGGGCCTGATTTCTTCCTGAAGTCCACAACCACTTCCACTGTTTTTAGAGCGTTGAGCTCCAGGTTGTTCAAATCTGTAATGACACTAAAGCCAGAGCGGAAGTGCTTCTGAGGTCGCCATTATCAGTGGTATCCGATTAATACTAAGACCAGGAATCAATATGTTTCGCTACGTTAGCGCAGAAATAACATCCCTTGCTGCCACTAAGTGCTGTATGGTTTCCCACAGTCCTGTTTCTGACAGGATAAACAGGCACAGACGCACAGCCCACCTCACAGAGTTTAACAACAGTACATTATTTCTTCACTGTACTCTGACTGAGACATGCAAATGTCCTCAACTTTATATGTTCTGGCTCTTTAATGCAGATCTTCATCCCTTTGCTACACCTATGTGACTGTTTTGTAGTTGTTTTCCTGATGGCTGTTGTCCCAAAATGACCAGCGTCATTCACGCGTGTGTCCGCCGGGTGACGATGGAGCTTTAAACCAGGAGCTCTGAAAGCCTTAGGCTTAGACTAGACTTTATTTATCCCTTAGGAGTACTCCTTCAGGGAAATTCTGGAAAGAGAGAAAGAAGTGAGTAGGAAATCTAAGTGATAGAGAAGGGGGAAGATGAATGATTCTGTTATGGTTCTCCCCTTTTGGACTTTGAGTTCTGAGTTATCTATGTGATTCTTTGTTGATGTTTGGTTTATTTTCCTTTTTGTGAAAGAAATGGGAAAGCTCAGGTTTGGTTCCAAAGCTTTGGTTACCAAATGCTGTGTATCCACATGCAAAACCAAGAGTGGCGAAGGAGCCAGCAGTGAAATCCACAACAGTGAAATGTTCACCACTGTAGTTATAAATCAGAACTTCTCTGGAGCAATGCAGTGTCACAGGGGTTACGCGCGGCTCCCATGTACATACACTTTGGGCCTTGATGCAGCCGTCAGAGGCTCAAGACCCAGTTGACCTTCGCCCCATGTCTTCCCCCTCTCTCTGATCCTGCTTCCTGTCTGCTTACTTTCAAAAATAAAAGGCTACAAGAGCATAAAAAAATCTGGAGTTTTCTGTGAAACTGCGCTGCAGCAACCATTCACGGACTGATTGTGACCCAGGTTGAAGAAGTGAAGAAGCCAGTCATAATTGAATAGACATGCAGTCACGTGATTGCTGCCCGTTAACGCCGTCCACCATGATGGCGTGGCAGTAATAACACAGCATAATAAATATAGGGATGCAATACATAATGAGTGGAGAATCTGACAACCCAACATTGTCTAAATATGTTGAACATTTGAATGGAGGTTAAAACAACTTTGCATTGTGTCTCTGATAACTTCAAGGGTAATAGGAGTGCAAATTGAACAAGAACCAAAACTATGGATTCTCAGGGACACAGGCGCTATTAATGTAAGTTATTACAAGAAATACATTTTTCAACTTGCGAGCACTGCAGTGAAGAAATGTATCCTGGTTAACTGGAAATCTGAAAATTCCCCATCAGAAAGACACTGGATCAATGAGCTTGTATCTTACTGCACACCTAAAAAAGATACTGTATAATGTTAGAGGAAAACATGCAAGCTTTGAAAAAATCTGGGCCCCATCATAGACATTCTGCCCTCTCTGGACGCATCTGTCTATGGTGGAGTGAGCCTTTCTGGACAGGCTTCAAATTATCCCTTTGCAGGTTCACCTTATATAACTTCCTCATTAATGTACCTCGATAGAAGTAGTGTGTGTTGAATTATACAGAGATGAATGTGCTCCGATGGATGTGTTGTGTGCAGAAATGAAAGGATTTTAAGAACCATACGAGAAAGGAGGGTGGGGGGTGGGAGGGGAAAAGTTTGTGTTACATCTTCCTTGTATGGTGTGTCTGTAAGACTGTATATAAATAAGTTTGTTTTGTAAAATACAACTTTCAGTATAACTGTAAATGCTTGCTTTACACCATAGATATCTTGTAAAAGCCGTCCTTTGGACATAACTCTGCCCACTTTACATAAGTGTTTGTTGTATTGCCAGTCTTACTTTTCAGGTAAAATATTGAAGGCTTATAAGGCTTATAAAGGGGGTAGTGTTGGCCTAGTGGTTAGAGCAGTCCGCTTGTGCTCTGAGAAGGTTGCAAGTACCCGGTTCGATACCCATAGCCTCCACTCTCGGTTCCTGAGCAAAACCCTGAACTCCACACTGCTCCCAGGTGCCACACAATGCCAGCCCGCTGCTCCCCAATGGGGATGGGTTCAACGCAGAGGTAAATTTCCCCTATGCTAGATTTATAAAGTTCAATTATTATTATTAAAGGTTTGGATGCCAATTGCTATTTTGTGTATACCAAGTAGGTGAAGCTACATGGAGAGAAGCACGGTTGATATTCAGTTCTATTCAATTCAATTCATTACTATTTAAAAATTCTTTATATATTCCAAAAAGATATTAAATGTTGAGGTAACTCATACGCCTTTAGTTTTTTTAAACAGGTGTTTTAGGTGTTGATAGCTGAAGGCTGAAGGAAGGATCTTCTTTAGAAGACTGCCTTGGAAAAGCCTCTGACTGATGACTCTCTGTTGTTGTCTATGCTTACTGTCGTCCATAATTATCTTCACTTCATCAAGAATTTTTTTTTTTTTGTGAAATCATTTTCCAGAGGTTCTAGAGCAGTTCCTAGAACAGAGCTGGCATTCTTTATTAGCTGGTTGAGCTTCTTTCAGTCATTAGCTCTGATGCTGTTACCCCAGCAGATGATGGAGGAAGAGATCAGCCTCTCCACAGTAGACTGATAGAAGATCTGCAGCATCTGAAGGACCTACAGTAGCAGCCATTGAAAAT
>NW_015150685.1:697004-699557 GCF_000732505.1 Cyprinodon variegatus
GACTGCTGGCTGAGTCTTCTTTGGTCCTGGATCAAGGCAGGAGGTCTATAGTCATTGAGGACTGCTGGCTGAGTCTTCTTTGGTCCTGGATCAAGGTAACAGGTCTTTAGTCACTGAGGACTGCTGGCTGAGTCTTCTTTGGTCCTGGATCAAGGCAGGAGGTCTATAGTCACTGAGGACTGCTGGCTGAGTCTTCTTTGGTCCTGGAACAAGGCAGGACGTCTTCCACATCACTGAAACTGTCTCCAGGGTCAGATTAAGGGTGAAGAGGTGCTGCAGAATCCCACAGAGCTGCTCAGGTGCTGATGGTGTCAGCTGACTTATTACCATTCAGTCTCTCCAGCTGCCTCTTTACTTGACTTTTAATGATAGACAGGTGGAAGGTGGAGGGAGCAGCTGGGGGAAGGAGGGAAATGCGCTGAGCTTGTTCCTGATCTGAACCTGTTGAAGAATGGATTCAGTTCACCAGCTCTGTCCAGATTTCCATCTGTCTGATGGAAGGCATGTGATCTTCTTCATCCCTGATATTGTTCTGCTGGAGCTTGTTTTCCAGCCGTTTCCTCTTTGCCTCCTTGCTTTCTCTTATCGTAACCTTAAGTGGCTTCTCTACTCTCCTCATTAATTCCCTGTCTCCCTTCTTAAAGGCTTGTTTTTTCTTTAGATCACTTGTGATCCATGGTTTATTGTTTTGGAGGCATTTCCCTGGTCTGGTAGGGGTGGTGTTATCTACACAGAAGTTTATGTAATCAGTCACATACTCATTGATACAGTGCATCCCAGTGCATCCCAGTCTGCAGCCTCAAAACAACCTTGCAGGGCTTCTTCAGCTTCCTGTGACTATCTCCTTACAGTTCTTTTTAATGCATGTTGTCTCTTATAAAGTGCCTTATACTCTGAGCAGAGGAAAACAATGTTGTGATCCGATTCCCCCAAGTGTAGGTTTCAATTCAGAGATGCAGAAGTCCTTGACATTTGCATAAAACAAGTCCAAAGTTTTGTTTTATTTGATGCAGTAGCAGAAAAATATCAGGAACCTTTGAGGTCTAGCAGAAAGTAAGGTGTGAAAAAAAATCACCAGTTATTGCAAAAAATGCAATTGACTGTTGTGTATGTAGCTTAACAATGGAACTGATTACATCATGTGCAGTGCTGGCAATGGCAGAAGGTGGAATATAAACGGCTACTAACAGAACAGTGCTGAACCTGACTCTAGTATGAGCTCATTAGAAGGTCCTGACTGCTTCTAGGGATATGTGCTGAGTTTGAATCCAGGGCCTACATCCTCCAAAGGCCAGATTCAGTGCCGATTACATCATAGAGAGGCGCTGTGGCCTGTCCTGATGGGAAGACTCCTCGTTATACAGCCGATACATGCAGCCTTCTTTTTGTCGGTTTCTTTTTGCTGCTGCATCCTCCGGAGCCTTGGATATCCGTATTCAGTATCAACACAGCATCAATGCAATGTGTTCAAACGATTCATGACGCCTCATGAACCCATCGTCAGTCTTTAGGATTGTTATGGGTCAAATTACAACTTCACTGTTATGGTGCAATCACACCGAGCGCAGTGTCTGCTGTGATTTGAAAGGCTTTATTTGGAAATTCCAAATTAGACCCTAACCAAACCTGGTGAGAAGCATCTATGGGTGCTTTACTATCACGCTGGAGGGAAATTATTAACTGGAAAAAGGATTTATTTGAAATATTGACAGAAACTTAGAAAAAAATTGACCAATTTTGCAAATTCTGAGAGGCTTTTATTTTGAAATTCCCCATCACATCCTCATGCTACTTGGTTAGAAGAATGAAGGGGTGCCCTGCTTTCACCCTTAAGTGCAATCAGCAACTGGAAATTGGAAGTTTCTTGGCAATATTAAGAGCAACTTAGATAAAAAATGATCAATTTTATAAATTCTGAGAGGCTTTCATTTTTAAAATTTCACATCTGATCCTGATGACTTCTGATGAGAATCATCAGTGTCATGACACACAAAGGATTGTGGGATTCCTTACAGCTCCTTGATGCCAGGGAGAGACTTTTCAAGATCTCTAAGGCAAAGAAACTGCGACAGGAAACATAGAGGCTGACTAACAAAGGCAGCTGTCTGTAACAGAGCTGCAATGACAAGAAAGGCTCATGGATATTGGACTGTGTGAATGAGGGGTAAATAGACATAGGCCAACTGGCCAGTCATCATCATGGCTCTATCTCCTGATTTTTCCAGCTCCATGATCCTCCAGCAGTGACAATGCATCCTCGCCAACTTAATAGTGTGAGAAAAAAAATATTGAAAGATATTTAAAAAGATAATTTCTACAGTTACTGCTGCTTCAGCGCAAAGCACTGCTGAACAGAAGCCTGCCTTATTAACAATACCAGGGAGAGTTTCTGTAGATCCGATTTAGTTATTTAACTCCAAACTAAATCTTTATTTACTTAACTAAATATTTAGGTCCAAACTAAATCTTTATTTACTTAACTAAATATTTAGGTCCAAACTAAATCTTTATTTACTTAACTAAATATTTAGGTCCAAACTAAATCTTTATTTA
>NW_015150685.1:701057-703075 GCF_000732505.1 Cyprinodon variegatus
TGTATGAAAAACTAAAAAAGTACAAATATTAAGATAATACTGTAAAAGCTGGTTTATACTCAGAAACCAGGTCGTCTGCGTGTGTGTCACAGTGAAAGCAGATGTGCAATATCACTATGGCGCACCTCTCCAAAATTATAGCTGGCCGCAGACAGGAGGCCTCTGATTGGTCAATCTACATCCGCTCTACACTATGCCTATTTCCTGTTTGGTACCTTACCGGCTTGTTTTGTTTGTATGACCACCATTATCGACAACGACTCGTGAAGATGGACCAGCTAGAAGAGTGACCAGCCCTTTGACATGATGGATGGATGGATGGGTGGATGGTAGCCTTATTCATTTTCAACTCTCCCTGAAGAATTTTGCATAAAAAAGATCAGCTGAGCAAAAGTTATTCTGCTGTAAAATTCTTTAACATCTTGAAAACGATTCATCTGCCATTGCTGGTGGGTCTGCAGTGCTTTTGGTTTGAAAATCAAAGTATTTTTTATTTTATTTTGATTCAATTCAATGCAAAAACTCTTTAGTTTTATTGTAGAGGAAATGTTGTTCTCTGACAGGTTTCTGTAGATATTATAGCTGGATGTACCTGGTCCTGTAGTGGTCTGTGTCACAGCAAAGTCTATAGAAGCCTCTGACTAAAGACACTACATTGTTCTTCAACAGTGTGATGAAGTTAATCATAATGTTTGGTCATGCCATCATGCTGGGTTAGCATTGATGATGTCACCAGTGTGACAGAAATCAGGAAAGTAAACAGTGCAGAGGAACATGGAGCCAGAGCGTAATCGGTGTGTTTAATCCATCTGACTCCCCCTCAACAGAGCTGCTCACACGTGACTGGTGCAATGTTGTGACGCTCAGCCTCGGACTGGTAATCTGTGATACTGGTGGGCCGGCGCTAATTTCACTGTGCGAGGGCCGGCCCTCCTTAAATCATACCGGTCCCAACATTTAATCTCTGGCCAAAGCCCCTACCTCTGACAGTAAATAACTCAAGGAGCTCAAGAAGTAATCCAATGTTAACTACTTAAATGATGCATGCAGTATATATAGGCCTTCCTTGTCATGCACATCCTAGTGACCGTTGGCAAATGGTGTCATTTTCTATTTCTTCAAAGTGTAAAATCCTTGCAACAAACTAAATTATGATAAAGCTAAAATGCTTTCTTTAAACCAAACTACAGTGTTCCTCTTATATTTGTCAAATTTATGTTTGAATATTTAGCAAAAATATGTTGCGATGCATGATGGGGTTTTGCATCTAAAAGCTAATCATTCTAATGAGAATGAGCCATGCAAACATAATCCACTGCTTGCGAGCAGTTGTGTCCGTGTTAAACTGTGTGGATTAAAGTGGAATCTGGAATATTTGCAAATATCTTGCAAAAGTCCCACGATCCAGACAGCGTCAAAGTAGGCCGCTAGGTTTTTAATTTTGTCCACCGTGACTTACTTTACTTGGGCTCACAGGTTTTGCTTAAGTAGGTTCGCTGCAGTATGTTCGGCTAATTTGCACTAAAAGGTGGGGTTCATTCATTGTGCTGTGGTGACAGACTTTTTATTGTTTATATTCAAGGGTGTGAAAGTTGGTGGGGACACTCTAGTGGTGGCTGATGGACCTACAGTTACGTGACCAAAATGCTTTTCATTAGGTTAATGTCCGTCTGTCTGTCAGTCTATGGATAGATGGATGGCTTCCCTTTAAGATGCATCAGTGATTATCAACCTTCATAAGCAGCAATATCTTATTTAGAATTTTGTCCCACATATCATTGACAGTAGAGGTGAGTATTGGCATGAGTGTTGCGATTCAATACATGTCGCGATACTTGGGTCACAATACGATATTATCACGATATTGCAGTATCACTATATAATGCCATATTTTCCCCAGCTATCAAAATCAAATGATGAAATAAAACAGCAAGTGCTGTATATTTTCATCAGAAAATATTGATTAGGTATTATTATCCATGCTCTTTGGGGTTTTCTTCCACTTTGACTGCCTCAAA
>NW_015150685.1:704116-705348 GCF_000732505.1 Cyprinodon variegatus
GTGATTTCTGGATTTATTTTTTTTTAGATTATGTCTCTCACGGTGGACATGCAACTATGATTATAATTTCAGACCCCTCCATGTTTTCTAAGCATGGTGTTCAAGTACTTATTTTTCTCACTGTATATATATATATATATATATATATATATATATATACACACATACACAACACTGGTGAACAATATGGATGAAAACTTTCCCCTTTGGTATTGAGCTACCAGCAGTTCGATGTCTGGGCAGAGAAAAAGTGTTACAGTAAGATAATCTGTTCACAAGCACTGCTGATCCATCTCCTTTACTTTTGCTTCTCCTTTTTAAGGCTTTTTATTTTTAGTTGTGCAGCAAAGTTTCAGTAAAAAGTACAGCAAGCATCACATTTATTCATTTGATTCATATATAAGATAGACAAGTTGTATACAACTTGTTACTTAAATTTTGTCTCATTGCTGTAATAATTTAATGGTATTTATTTTGGAATATGTGAATTAAATAAACTTTTATTAATTATGATTTTTTTTTTGTATCAGGTTCATACAACAGATTTCCCTGGAAACTATCCAGGCTTTGATGACACTTGGGACATGAAACGATTTCAAAAGGTACGTTTTACAGGTCTGTGAACGCATCGTTTTAAACATCAGATTCACTTCTTTTTTATACTTTGATGTTTTTTAACATTTGAGGGAAACAAATGAAAACAAGGATGTTTAGGTAAAACTTTATTGAACTGAACATTCTTTTCTGAGGATTTTCCATTATTTCTACAGCCCAGTGATCATGTTTCTGATCCTTCTTCAAGTCCTTAGTCTTTTCTCAGGTTCAGCAGATAATGAATGATGCTAAATTTAACCAAATTAATTACTGGTTAAAATCCACACCCCAAAACATAGACAGATGGCTGCATGGTGCAGGAAAACGTATCGGAAAAAAGCGTTCTGTTTTGTTTTGTTTGATATGGACATGATGGACGCCTGTGTGCTGAAGATGGAGGGAATAGAGCTGAGGTCACAGATTAGCGGACCGCGATCCCGATCCACCTGCTGGCTAATCCGGACCCAACCTGATTTAAAACATTATAAATTACAGCATGTTGTCCAACGACAGTGTCTAATTTCACTTGCGCCGCTTCTCCTGTTAATACGATAAAGCCCTCCAGAGCTTCCTGGACCAGGCTGCATGTGATCCAAATGATCCAATGAGCTGCTGTCAGTCTGGGTTGCTGCTGCTGC
>NW_015150685.1:708199-720686 GCF_000732505.1 Cyprinodon variegatus
ACTTCTTCACTTAATAAATTAAATTCAATTAAAGATGGATTTATTAATCTAAATATAAGTTCTAAACATCTTTACCAGGTCTCCTGATAAATATAGTGTAAATAATGTACACTCTACAAATCTATCAATTGAAGCAGAGTTTCTCAAAGTAGAGGTCCAGAATGTGACCCTTGAAATAACCCATGAAATAATAGATGGATACATGATTCAATTCAGTTTATTTATATAGCGCCAATTCACAACACGTCGTCTCAAGGCACTTTCATTGATTCAAATATTAGATATAAAATAAACTATTAAAGTGGTAGGGAAATCATAATTAAATGTCAAATCATTCTGGCTTAAACATGTATATAAATGTACTCTTTATCAGACCATATTGTCCCAAAATTTAAATATTTCGATAAAAAAAAAAAAAATCCTGTCTTAAAATCTGTTGAGGGGTCTGTTGATTTTGTTATCTTATGCAGGCCAGTTAGTTATATGTGAGCTTGTATACCTAAATTCAGCCAATCATATCATCCACTATACATTCTAGATGAATGCATAGTGGAACGATTGTGTGTGTTTTTAGGTGTTCAGTCTTTGGCTGTTATTTTTGAGCTGAAAACTGCTTCAATAAGGCCTGAACACTCGGGCTGCGTACATCTTTTTAATCTCTGATATGATTTTTTTCCATGTTTCACTGACTGTATAGAGAAGCTCCGACTAAGCAGGGTGAGCAGATCCTGTGCTAGTTTATGGCAGTCAGAATACCATAAACTTTTTTTTTTAGCTAAAAGCTAAAAAAATTGTTTAATTAATGCAGAAATATTTCCTGAATCGAGAGGCCAAACAGTCCTTTCCAAACTAACAGTCAAAACTGCCCTCTAGTGGCCATGGTAGTGTAAACAAGCTGATGGACGAAGGAATTTTTTGGTTTTTTGTTTATTTACCTTTAAGGTGAAGAGACTGCCGAAGAAGAAGCTTCAGAGATCGACACAATTCAACTTCAGCTGAAGATTAAATGCAGCAGGAACCCCCGAGCTAGCAAAGATTCCTCTGACCCACGGGAACTCTATCTCAACCACATGGGTGAGTTTGATTGGTCAGCATTTAGTGGGAATTTAGTTGGAACCAGTACTGCCTGCAAGTCCAGGTAGTCACCAAAATGAAGTCCTTTTCTGTCTCAGTTTATTCCAAAGATATAGAATGGGTCCCCATTGGAAACCAGGCAGATGTGTTTGCAGACTCCCGTATCGGACCTGTGCACGACGACATCCTGATAGCTCAGCTGCGACCGGGACAGGAGCTGGACATCGTCATGCACTGCGTAAAAGGAGTCGGTAAGATGAAGCAGGCGTGGACATTTAAAATGGTCTCTATGGAAATGTACAAAGGGAAGAATAAGTCGATCCGGTGGGGTTCTGTCTCCAGGAAAGGACCATGCCAAGTTTTCTCCTGTGGCGACAGCCAGCTACCGCCTCCTCCCAGAGATCACCCTGCTGGAGCCGGTGGAGGGCGAGAAGGCGGAGCGCCTGAAGCGTTGCTTCTCACGGGGGGTGATCGACCTGGAGGACGTTCGGGGTAAAGGTTGAGGAGCGAGAATCCAGATCTGAAATCGAGGGGTTTCTAAACATTGTTGTTGTTTGTTATTTTTTTTAATCAGGAAAGAAGGTGGCCAAGGTGGTGAACAGCCGCCTGGATACGTGCAGCAGGGAGGTTCTCCGGCACAGCGACCTGAAGAACTCCGTAAAGCTGGGGAGAGTTCGGGACCATTTCATCTGTACGTCTGTTAACATCTCTGACATCTTTACCTGCTGTAGTATCAGCTCTGATCTCAGGAAACTAGACTCCAGGAAATAGTTTCTGCTTTGCTAACCTGATCGGCTCAAAACTAAAACGAAACAAAAACAGGAAATATAAAAATGAGAAGTTAATATAAATCCCCATCACTGACTGACCGCTGGATTTAGAGAACCTTTTAAAGGTGTCTGATTTAGTCAGTATTCCTTTCAGAAAGGTACTTAAAATGACTTTAAAATGATTTTACTGAAAAAAAAGATAAAATGGTTAATTAAAAATGAAGAGATTTTGAGATAAAACTAACAGTGTTCAGTCAAAGTTCGCTTTATCCTGGATTTAAAGCAACTGAGGCTCTTTTCCCTAACAGAGAGCATGAGAACTTAAAGGAATAGTACACCCAAAAGCTGCTCCTCTATCTCTGGTTCTGTTCTGCAGAGTAGATTTGATGGAGAAGCCTGACTGCATTAAGCCCAGAACAGACCGGCTGTGTACGACTTTTTAATCTCTGATCAGATATGTTTCCATGTCACACTGACCCCATAGAGAGGCTCCAACTAGGCAGGGTGAGCAGATCCTGTGCTACACACACATTAAAACTATTTCCCACATTTGACTTTGACAGATTATGAAAAGGTATTAAAAAATAAAAATAAATAAAAAATCACAGCACATTCTATTAAGAAAAGCTCCACTTAACGAGTCTGTGCCGCATCTAGAACCAGAACAGATAGAAAATGTTGATCTATTAAAAACGTACTGAGATCTACGTTAAAGAAAAGACAATTTCTATTCTGACTGAGACAGAGAGGTGATTCTCAGAGAGAGATCTGGGAAGTTTATTCAAGTTTTTCTTTCTTTTTTCATAAAGAGGTGAGAGAGAGAGGCTGCATTTACCTGCTCTGTCTGACCCTCCTTATTTTGGTTTCTGTGAGGCTCAAAGAGGATCACTACTTCATCCGTTTCTGTCCTTCCGAACTCCTATCATGGGGAAAGTTTTCTATTTTTTAATGTTTCGTTCATTCTTTTTGCACCAGTCTGTCCTGCTTACTATATATACGCGATGTGTGACTCCAAACTGACTCTTTCCCCGTGAGATTAACAGATTTTATTTTGTATTTTCCCCCAAAGCAGATGTGTATTTCTTTGTAACTGCGTCTCTCTTCCTGTCAAACTCATGAAATTGGTGCTGAATTGCTGCGTAGTCCGACTAAAATAGACCTGCGCTTTATCTCAGCCGGAATTATGTTGCCCCCTGCAGGAAATCATGCTAAATGCAACAACCTTGTCCGACATGATTTTCTGTTCGGTCAGACGCAAAATGGGATTTGGTGTGTTCTGGGCTTTATTCTTTTTATTAGCCTTCATAATGAAGGAGATTAGAAACGGATAAACCTGAAGCAGCTGAAGAATCAGGAAGATAATGATATTCTGTTCCACTGAGACATTGGTGCAGAATGATGTCCCCTACTTCATCTTAGCTCTGGGCTTCCTGACTTTACAAAGAGATAGAAATATGATAGAAAGAAATGAGGGAATGTGAGAGTGGCAAGGGGGTGTAACTTTGTGATGAAAGTTGGTGGGGGCACTCTAAGGGTGGGGTCTGATGGAGCTACAGTTACTCCACCCTAACGCTTTCATTAGGTTTTTTTACTTTCCAAAAATGAGCTCAAACATATATTTATTGAATGCTTTCCTATTGTTTAGAACACAAGAGAACCATAATACACTGATATTTATCGACACTTGGAGAGACTCCTTTCAGGGTGTTATATAAATAGGGCCCAAAAACAATGTTTAAAAGAATAAGGAATAACAGCCGATTCCGATGCTAAAATCGATATATTATGCATCCATAGAAGTACAATTGCAATTCCATCCAGGAAAATATGGATATGCTGCATTTTAAATATAGCATAGCATATTGTTTTCCTGTAAACTTTCTAGTAAACTTGGAGATATATTTTATTGCATGTTGCATATCCCAGTAGATCTGTTTTACCTTTAAATCTGCAGCTCTTCCTGCTTCTCTCTGTTTAAAAAGTTTAAATAGTAATATAATGATGCCAGAAACTAAATTTCGAGAAATGTAGAAGCTGTGCAGTAACTGGGAGTCATGTTCCTCTGAGAAGTCAAGCTTTTTTAACTAGTAAAGAAGAACAAACTATGTTTTCTCAAGCTTCTTGCGTTATAAACTTACATTCTGTTGCCATTTTTAGCAGAAAAAGCTCCATATGTTTAACAAACTGATTTTTCGGTGGCATGATCTCTAATTTCTTTAACCAACACGTATCCTAACTTTTACTTAAACATCAAAGTAGCTGCTGGTTAATATTCACTGAGTGCTGCTGTGTGTCTCTCCTTCAACCACAAAGCTACAAATCAAATGTCTCAAAGCAACAGATCTGATGTTACACCGAGATGTTACAACCTCTGTTACCTTTGGCAAAAGGAAATGAACGGAAAGGGGAAAACAAGCGGAGATTATTGGAGGGGACTGTCCACACCAGTCCTTCAGAAAGTTACGCCTGTGCTCTGTGGTCATTTTGGATTTTTACTGTTGCCCCTCCCGCTGCCTATAAAAAGAACCAAACACCGTCTAGGTTCTCTACTTCAGCTTTGATTAGAAAAAAAAAAAAAACTTGTTGCATATTTATGTTACTGAAGATGTTTCACCTGTGGGAAAATAAGAAGTCAGAACAATAGGAATCAGATTCCAGGTCAGAATTCCCGTTTGAACCACCAGATGGTGGAGCTGATGCACACCACGGTTTGCCAACCTCCTTTAAACAAGAAGGTCATTATAGCTTTACTAAAATGTCTTCTGTGCACAATATAATGTTTAGTTGTTTTCATTGTAGTCCTGTTAAAAATAAGTTAATAAACATTTGTTCATGTTTATTAACTTACATGTACAAATTCATACATCTTTGCATATTTTTCCACAGTTCCACCGAGCTGCACAAATATTGAACCCTAAAAACAGCAGATTAGTTGAACCAGAAGTGGTCACTGGGTGGAGCTCTACAGCTTCCTGGCCTCATTTTCTGCCATAGTTGAGTTTTCTGCAAAGTGAATGAGAAAAGCTTCTCTTTCTGAGGGATTGATCCCGATCTTTTTTTCTCTTCCAGTTACTGTGGAGTCGACGGGCATCCTGCCTCCTGACGTTTTAGTCACAGAGGCCATCAAAGTCCTGATGGGGAAATGTCAGAGTTTCCTCAACGAGATGAACACTGTGGATATGGAGTAAACTATCTATGTTCCTGCTGTGCTCCGATTCTTCTGACGGCATCGGGTTCTGCTCTGGAAGCCGAGCTTCTGGGCTGCTGCAGTTCCGGTGGCTGCAGATGACCTCTTTTATTTTGTACACCTTATTTTTGTCCTTCTGTAATGTGTTTTCCTCTTGGAGTTCTTCATGGAGACGCATTGTTCTCCTCCCACGTCTCTGAGTTTAGGATCAGATGTTTGTTGATGAAATAAACAAAAGAAAAAGATGCAATCGTCGGTATTTGTTCTACTGGAACCTCTGCAGCAAACTGGGTCAGATTCCTTCACGTAGACGAGTGCATAGTTTTATAAAATGATTAGTTCTTTCTGAGCTCCTCATAATCCTGGAAACTCTCCCACCCCCCTGAATGCGGTCGGGCCAGATGCTAAAGAGCCTCTAGCAGACTGTCTTTGTTCTGCCATGACCTGGAATTCTGTTCCCTTCAGAAATGTTTTATTCTGCTCATTTTCTGGTTTTTAGGTCTGCAGCCGTCAGTAAAGCTGCTGTTTCCGGGCTTAAGGTCCCAAAACCAGGTCCCAGGTGGGCGCGGGATCAGGGTTAGAACAATTCCAGACCCACCTTAGATCCATCATGACTGTAAAGTTTTCCGTGATGATTTAGTAACATGTCATCAGCTTGTTCTGGTCCACCGGACTTTCCTGGGCTTCTATTGGACCTCATCAGAACCAGAAAGAGTTCAGAGGCAAACCACAGAAACTGGAAACATCCTGCTTTGATCAATCTCATGTGAATGTTGGGTTTAACCCTTCCTGTAGTCATCATGGTCAAAATTACAAGAAATAAAAGTTGAAATTCTTGACCCTGTGTTCGAATTTCTATATATGACTTTCAGAGATGATACAAACAATTCTTTCCACCTTTAAGCAGCATTTGATGGCGTCCTGTCCCACGGACATAAACAAGCACCTACATTTTCAACACCTCATTCCTGCATGAAGACCGTTTGACACATCTGGTAATGTCTGTTTGTAAAAAGTCATATCGGTGTGCACAGGGCCGGCCCCGGCCTCCAAGGGGCCCTGGGCAGAGTCTGATTTTGGGACCCTTTACTATGCAGTTTATTTATAGTAAGTTCTCATTGTTTAATTTTTTGGTTTCAACAGCAATGTGTTAAAAAAAAAAAAAAAAAGCTTAAATAATGCAGAAACAAAATTAAGTTAAAATATCAAATTTTTGATAGTTTGGCTGATCCCTCATCTGTCAATCTATCGGCAAGATAAGCATTTTTCATGCTATGACCTCTATCTCGTTAAAGATGTTTAGATGTAAAAAAAAAAAAAGGCATCCCTTTAAAGTGAAATTGTGCGATTTATTTAGAAATTAATATTTAAAAAAATATATAAAATTTGCGTCGGCTCTGTAAGTGGGCTGGATTCATGCAGGGCTTTTTCTCAATGAGTGGATCTTTATTTATAGAGCAGTTCAAACATCCATCACAGGTCCATAAAATAGAAATAAATCCATAAAGTAAATAAAACACTACCGCTACAGTAGTGCAGTGAAGCTAATAGAGTAGGAGCAGTAAAACGTTAAAAGTCGTGTTAATTCTGCTCCAATAAAAAGATGATTTTTTTTTAAGGATTTAATATTTTTCTGGCTGAGAGGTTAGATTACTCAAAGTTGAATAGGATGAAAATCTGGATTAATAGAGTTGAACTGAGGCTGGCTCTGCTTCCTGGACAAACGGATCAGTGTTGAGTTCTGTTTTCAGTCCTTTTAAATCACACCCAGACAGAGACCTCTATGGATCCCAGCCAGACTGGATTACATGGAGCAGTCTGGTAAACCACCGTCAGCGGCAGAATTACCCATAATGCAGCTGGCAATATAACAAGCTGGCGACCACAATGGAGTGATATTGCAATTAAAATAACGTAATGGAGAGCCCACCTTATATACTCCGATTTACTTTAGGGAAGACAGACAGAAATCATTAACTGGAGTTTCTTTAACAGCTTGACTTGTTTCAAGGAGTTTTTGCTTCACATGAGAAGTTACCTGGTTGGTTCCAAGCTGAGGATCATGTTTGTCCCGTCTTGGAAATGAGCTCTCCCAGCTCTTTTCCAGACTGATGGGACATTTTCACTGCCTGTCAGTATGGCAGCTCAAGGCTATATGGAGCCAGTTCACCGTTATTAATATAGAATTTTTTTATTATAAATCAGTGCTTCTATGTTTGTTTTCTGTCTCCTTAAACCCCAGTCGGCCTCAACAGATGGCCGCTCACACTGAGCCTGGTTCTGCTGGAGATTTCTTCCTGTTAAAAGGGAGTTTTCCTGTCCACTGTCACTATATGCATGCTTGGTGTGAGGGATTGCTGTACTGTCAATCTTATATCTATTGTCTCTGCCTGCTCATTCAGGAGAATAGAATCCTACAAGGTCAATGATTGGTTGCAGTCAGCTGGTTTGACTGAACTGGATCTGGAAAGTGACCTTAGATGACACAGTCTGATGATTGCAGCTATGGAAATAACAGGCGATATGACCTCAGTCCATTAGTTCTGGGAGGGTGTTTGTGGGAAGATGTGGCTCTCAGCTGCTCTAATTCATCCAAAAGGTGTTCAGTCAGGCCAAGGTCATGGCTCAGCAGGTTTTTTAACCATCTGTATCAGGTTTGGCCCTCTACTGCAGTGGAAGTCACCTTCAACAGCCTGATTACATGGATGTTAAGACCAGCTCTGGTAAAGCACTCCAAAGAAACAGCGCTTTGCTTATAAAACATTGGTTACGCCAATGCTGTGAAGCCATTTTATTTACAATATATAGAGGTACAATAATGATCACAATCATATATAGTTATTAATCAGATTTTGTAATCCATTAATCATTAACTGGAGTGTAGAGAATCTAAAACATGCCTTTAGCTGACAGAGGAACCCACTTACAGCTTTAATTTTACAAAAATTGTAAAAATAAATATACAATTTTTTTATTTAAGATTTTTCATTTGTCAGTACCGTATGCTCTATGCAGAACTCCTCAAATTAAAAAAGTTTAAGTTTCAAATGGTTTAATTCTGCCAAAAGTCTTTTATAAAGAATCTTTGGCTGTCTGATTATTAATCGTTAGTTGCAGCTCAAGCTCTTACTTTGAAGTAAAAGCTGTAAAAGTCAGTTTATATTGACTAGATGAAACTCAATCCAGCTCTATATGTGACTGTTAAGCTGCAGAATCCTGGTGATGCGCCTCATCATCATATTTTATGGCTTTGCCCACAGTTTTACCTCAACCGTGTTCATTTTTCCGTTGGACTCTCTTGAAAGGACAGAAACGTGTCCTACTTCATCTGAAAGTAGTTCCGCCTTCCTCTTCCTTGTTGGAAAACATTCCTGAATAACTCAGAAATCTTATAAAGTAACATCAGAAACTTTGAATATCTCACAGAGCACCGTTTATGCAATCCATACGGGGGAAAAAGTGAAAAAAGCCAAACCAGTGGCTGTCAGCCTTAAACTGACAGCAGAGAAGACGTGCAGCTGTGATTCTGGAGGAACTGCATGGATTTACAGCTCAGTTGGTTAATGTGCTGGCGGGGACACTCACAGGAGCAGCCAGTTTGAAGAGTTGCTGAAAGAAAGAAAAAAAGAAGTCCTCTCTGCTGTTTACTACAATCCATGCAGGAGATCAGATTCATGTGGAAGAGGTGGTGGCAGTATTATGATGTGGGCACACAGTTGAGTAGCTCTGCCAGATGTCAGACCATGGTAAACTCCCCTCCTTCCAGGAGGATGATGATCGAGTTTGTGGTTTTAATACAACAAAACATGAACAAAGTTCAAGGAGTTGTGACTCATTTTGTAAGTTGCTGTGTGTAAAACCATTGATTTTAAAAAGGGACAAGTTTCTTTTACCATGACTATAAGGCTGCATTTAAACTATGCGTGTTCTGAGCGTAAAAGCGTCTGATAAGTCCATGTTGGACAGTTTAGAGCAAATTTTTGGGGAGACAGACTCTACATGCAAGCTGTCATCGCTTCTGCAGACATTCTGCATATGAAAAATAAATAAACTCCAAAAGCTGGCAGAAGGCATTGTTATGTAGAAGGAACAGAGAGTGAGCTCTGATCATTATTGCTGCACTAAAACATTTTTAATGAACAATGGAGAAACAGTGGGTATTTACAGTTTATAAATACCCAAATTAACACCTGCAGATGAAAAATGTTGGATTGTATATTCTGGTTCTTGCAGTTTTTACCACAAACTTTGTATTTCTATGGTAAATGGCATGTACTTATATAGCGCCTTTATTCAAGACAGGAGACTTGACCAAAGCGCTTTCCACTACATTAATTCACCCATTCACACACACACTGATGGTGGCAAGCTACATTGTAGCCACAGCTGCCCTGGGGCTCACTGACAGAAGTGGGGCTGCCGTAAACTGGCGCAACTGGGCCCTCTGACCACCATCAGTAGAAGTGTCTTGCCCGACTGAAAGTCGGAGGCGGGGTTTGAACCTTCAACCCTTCGATTTCAGGGCAAACTCCTACATCCAACGCCACTGTCGCCCTCCACTTCCAGCCGCTATGAACGGCAGCAGGAAATCCCCCACAGGCTGGTGCAGCAGAGAGCTTTCAGCAGGGATTTCCAGAGCTGCCTCCCGGCGATATGCTGGAGCAGGGACATGCACAGATATACACTACATTGGGCTAGAGCTGCTGCCCTTCTAACGCTGAATTAAAGAAGTCCCATAATTTATTTTTTTCTGGATTTTTTTACAAAAAAACTTTAACTTTTATACATTGGCACAACAAACCCCCCTCTCGCCTCACCCCCCACCAAAACTGGTTTGAAATGGTTAATTATTTTATAGACACTAATGTTTCATTAAACTGTGTTCTCTTGTTACCAATCTTTTCGTGAAACTGAGCTTTAGAGTATTCAGTATTAACAAAGACATTTATCAGACAGGATGTGGTTAAAGCTACAGTGTGTAATAATTACAGGGATATACAGTCAGAAATGTAATATATTATACATAACTATGTTATTTTATCATCATCTACGAGCTCAGCCTCTTAACCTTAATATTTGCGTTGCCTTAGAATTCGTTATTTATAATTACATAGGAGCGGGTCTCGCAGCCATGGAGGCCGACATCTTTGCGCTACGGCAGCACAGAGCCAACAAACTAGCGATTGCGAGATCGCCAAAATGTCACAACGATGTAGAAAAAATAACGGGTATATTTATTATCTTAAGTCTACATGAAATCTATACCCTACACAGACTAATGAAATACTATCTGTAAAATTATCTATGTAAACAAACCTCATCACTTGAGAAGGTAGGTGATGCGGACGTCGTGGAAGACATTTTGTCCCGTAACGCTCGCCGTACTGTTGGGGGGAGAAGCGGTGGGGGGGAGATGTTCATGTTGCTGCAGTCTGCAGTGTGACCGCTAGATGTCGCTAAAAGTTACACACTGTAGCTTTAATGATTTGAAATAGGCAAGCGATCCTATGCGCCACACAAATTCCCGTTTTTTCCTATGGAGTACCTTCCCCCAAATATGTGGGGCACGGCACTTTGCTGGAGGTCTGGTGCTCCCAACAACAACTGCAGATTTTATTTGGATATTACAGAGGATATTTGGAGGTGGATTTTCTCACTTTCAAACTATTTTTCCAACTCATAAAATAAATAAAGCCAAGCTGCTCTCTAGCTTGAAGCTACAGAATGGAGCAGATAAACCAGCGAGCCGAGCAGCAAAGCAGCTGAACCACAGTTTGATCCAGCGTCTGCATCCAAATTTCTGCATTTAGCATTTCTGACACTTAAAATGCTTCTGCTTTGATGCAGTATAATTGTAACCAGTGGCAGCTGGCCAATAGAGGGTGCTAGGCGGTGCGCCCCACCCACCCGTATCTGTGCTGGTGGGTGAATCTCCTGACTACGTGTCGGACGGTTGCAAACCTGCACAAACCTCAAACGGAAGTGCGCAGACAAGAAGCAGCTGTAAATGGTCGAAAGGATACTACGAAAGGCTAATCGAGGAGGTTCGGAAGTACAACCACTTGTATGATGCCTCCGACAAATTATATAAATTAATATATCCTCTTTGACGTCTAGCAACTCTAGATCAACTCTGTGACTGTGATATCTTGCAGACACAACATTGTTGTTTTGGAAGATAAACACTCCCGCCGGCGCCCCGTCACTGCAACAGATAGGAGCATCCTGGGGAGCAGCTCTCCGGTGCCTAGATCTGACAGAAACTGATGTCACAATCATAGTTTGGCTGATTGACGGAAGCAAACTCACCAAGAGAAGCTGGAGGTGAAACCGTTTGGAACTGATGGAGACGGTTCACTCTTGTCTTTTTCCAGGACCTGGTTAAGCTACAAGGCTTGGCTAACTGCATGCAGCAAGGCTAAGGCTTTATTCTGCTTTCCCTGCCTCCTTTTTCAAACGTCAGGATCTGACCCAGCATGGATTAAACTGAGCTGATCTACAGCAATGATGAGCTGCAGTGGTGCTGAGGCTCTGCAGCAGCTGTCCATGGGGAACAATCTTCAGGATACCTTCTCACAGACTCTGGCTCCTCATCACAACTCCCATGACCACAGCAGAATCTGAGAGGAGCTTCTCAGCACTTAAGAGGATCCAGACCACAGGCGTAACTTTTTGAAGGATTGGCGTGGATGTGTCCCCACCAACGTTGGTCTGGCAGGGACAGTCCACACCAATAATCTCCACTCAAGTTTCTTGATCTCTGCAGGGTGGGGACTATAAATCTGATATCTGAGACGATGGTACTGCTGCTGAAGCTCCTCCGAAATGTTATCAAGACCCAGAACAGCAATGAGAAGTTCAGCATCCATTCTTTGCCTGCTCCAGGTGTCAATTGTCCACGGTTGCTAGGCAACAGATCATATGCGGTGAAAGCCAGAGAAGGCTGGACCTGTTTGAATCCATAGTCAAACTGTTCCAACCTCCTTATTTTCATGGACTTGGAAGGACCCAGTCCAGGGGGACCGGATCCTTGGAGGAGGCAGCCGCAGAAATCGAACACAGCTGTGGTTTGGGTGGATACTCAATTTTGATTGGCTGCAGGGTGCAGAGGCTTAGCCAGGGAATGTTAATATAGGTGGCCAGGGAATAACCAATGTACACTGAGGGGTGGCCGAAAGCGGATAGGTGCCAGAACCTCAGGGTTACTGTTCCAACAGGAAAATGAACAACCACAACATCCATATTTTCTGAATAAAGACAAACTATACCTTCCTACAGCCTTCGCTAACAAATAGAGGTATATATTTGAACATCCATGCTGTCTAAACTAAAGGTGTAGTGGACAAAACTCTTTCAGTTTTGAGTTCTGGGTGAACATCTTATTCATTGTCAATATTTACCTACTTTTATTAATAATCATTCTGCATGAAATGTATATTTACATATTTACATTAAA
>NW_015150685.1:721511-723422 GCF_000732505.1 Cyprinodon variegatus
TTGTTATTAAAATAGTTATTTATCTGATTTCTGTGAAGATTCCTAGATGACTTGCAGAGACATAACTTTCTCTTTACCCAATATAAGACAAAATCTAGTTCTGAAAGTTCATGAATTCTGTATTTATCATCTTTAATGTTTGTATATTGATGTGCATAATTATCCACAGGGTTTTTGTTGTCAGGTAATTGTTTACACATAGAAAATGTTAAATAAAGTCAGAACACTTGAGAGTATTACTGCTGCCACTGTCTGTATTATGCTGCGTTCACACCGGACGCAGCTGGCGCGACAGAAGCAGCGAGTTTACATGCAAAGTCAATGGTTGATGCACGTCAAGGTGCAGCCAAAGGTCCCGCAGCGCATTTTGAGCAGCAGGGTTAGCGCGTCTGAGCAGCTGAAGCAGCGCGTCGGGCGCATTTAAGCATCTGACGCGCTTGGCGCGCCACAAACACGCTGCTGCTCGAGATGGAAAAATTTAACTTTTGCTGCTCGACACGCCGCGTCAACCAATCAGAGAGAAGCTGATCTGGGAGCTGGCAGGGAGAGAGACACTGCGCTTATGATACAGAGTGCTGTGATCACTCCTCTGAAACAGTTTATTGACGCATAAATTAACTTAAAATGCAGAAATCTGCCGGGAGAATATGTTTGCTTTCATTATCCTGCTGCCTGCAGATCGGATTATTTAGATGAAAAACACCTACCAGCCGGCAGCTGGTAATCACTGGTGAGGGGTGGCCAGTGATTGGGTAAGGGTAGCCATGGCCACCCCTGGACCCCCATCTAGCTCCGCCCCTGGCAGGGTGTCTGGACATTTCAAATGTTGTAAAAGAAATTATTATATAGTATTTTTCTCTCAATGAAAATGAAGCTTTTATTCCCTACCAATTTAGATGTTCTGTAATATTTTTGGCAAACGGATTCAACTTTAACATTGAACTATGCATTATATAAATAAGTCAATGAATAAATGTTACATCTATTTATTTGATTGGACATTTATGTATTTCATGATTTATTTTGGCCCTCCATGTGACCGTCCACTTGGTGTCTCGCGACCCCCCGGGGGACCCCACCCCCTACTTTGGGACGCCCTGGGTGTGAGATGTGACGCGGCAGCAGCTGCTCAGGGGCCTGTTTTTAGTTTTTGGCCCCTGCGTGTTTGGCCCTCAGGTCAGAGCGGACACTCTGTGGAGTCCGATGAAGACACTTTGTGATTTTCTCTCTAATTAGTCATTTTATTTAATTAACCACTGCAGGGCATGTCGGAAATAGCAAACGTCTAGATCTGAGACGTCACTTCCGCCTCCTCCGTAGCTGAAGAAGATGGCGGCCGTCATGGAGAGAGTTGATGGATGTGTTGGATCTGCGGACCCGGACGCGGTGTCGCTGAGACAGTCCAGCTCCCCACAGGAGCAGCCGCACCAGAACAACCCCCTGCTTGGTCTGCCCATCGTGGCCATCGAGACCATCCTGAACTTCCTGTCCTACGATGAGATCAGCATGCTGCGCTCGGTAAGCACAGCTGCAGGGCCGAACCGGCCCTGACCCGGTCCGGTCCGGTCCGACAGCCGGGTTCTGATCTGCTGGGGCCTGTAGGACCAGTGGGTCAGAACCAGCAGGCTGGATGGTGGAACTTCCACCTCTTTCCTGTTTCAGACGTCAAACGGGAAGCGAAGCTCCTCTGTTGATGTCAGGAAGATTATAAATATGTCACAGGGTGGGCGCCTACCCCGCTGGGAACCGTTGCCATGGTTACAGTTCAATCAAACACTGATGTTTGGCACCTGAGAAGGTTTTCCTTAAAATACTTTCTCTGTGGCCAAAACGATCTACTGTCCTTCTGATAAGGAGGTCTGCAGTATGTAGCCTCAGGGGCAGAGCTTACTCAGGTAGTCTGTAGCCACC
>NW_015150685.1:724676-725585 GCF_000732505.1 Cyprinodon variegatus
AGCCACCGGGGCAGAGCTTCCTTAGGCAGTCTGCAGCCACCGGGGCAGAGCTTCCTTAGGCAGTCTGCAGCCACCGGGGCAGAGCTTACTCAGGCAATATGTAGCCACCGAAGCAGAGCTTCCTCAGGCAGTCTGCAGCCACCAGAGCAGAGCTTCCTCAGGCAGTCTGCAGCCACCAGGGCAGAGCTTCCTTAGGCAGTCTGCAGCCACCGGGGCAGAGCTTCCTTAGGCGGTCTGCAGCCACCGGGGCAGAGCTTACTCGGGCAGTCTGCAGCCACCGGGGCAGAGCTTCCTTAGGCAGTCTGCAGCCACCAGGGCAGAGCTTACTTAGGCAGTCTGTAGCCACCAGGGCAGAGCTTACTTAAAATCAATTCTAAAACCAACATGGCGCCAGTGTAGAGAACTGGTTTAATGTGTCTGATGTTTTCTGGTCCCAGTTAGAAGACGAGTCGATGCGTTTTAGACTAACTGCAGATGGGAGAGAGATCATTTGCTAATGCCTAGAAAAAGGGCTTTGCAGTAGTCCAGATGGCTAGAGATAAACGAGTCTAAAACCTGTTCAAAGAGGTTAAAAGATAAAAGACATTGATGATTTAAAAAACGTGATTTATTAGTTTGTCCAGGTTATAATCGCTGTATGGCGACACCAAGGCTGGTTACTTTGGAACATACAAAATCCTTGAAAGGTCCTGAGTCAGAGATGGCTCTGCCAGACACCATCACCTCAGTCTTCCTCTCATTTGGTTTCAGAAACTCTTAATAACGAAGCCTTAACGTCACCCAGACAGTCAGTAGGGGTGTCAGGTGGCAGTGGTTGTTTTTAGCAGTTGGCAAAAAAATTAGAAAATCATCTGCATAGAAATGGTAGGCTATACCATATTTAGTGAAGGTCTCTTTGAGAGGGGAGGA
>NW_015150685.1:726558-731530 GCF_000732505.1 Cyprinodon variegatus
ATCAAATCATGAGTTAAGAAAAGCAGATGTGTTTTAATGTCTGTGTGCCTGGTTCTGAATATGAAAGGAAAGTTTCTCTCTGTGAGTTTTCCAGTGATCTGCTGCTGCAGAGGTGAACAGACACTCCCTACGGGAAACGATCAGATGTACATCCCGTAGATGTTAAACTCAACTGTTTGATCTGTCTCCTTCAGGTTTGCAAACGCATGGACATGATCTGCCAGCGTGTTCTAAACCAGGGCTTCCTGAAGGTGGAGAGGTACCACAGCCTGTGCCAGAGACAGGTCAAAGCTCAGCTGCCCAGGTTAGTCCCACTGGAAAAAATCCAAATCTAGAGAAGTCTTTTTTTTTTTTTTTTCTTAAAATAAGTGCATTTGTTCTCGGATTGAGGAGGTAAAAGAGACATTTTGCCAAAGGAACAAGACAGTTTACATTTAAAATAAAAGACAATTGCATTGCCTTATTTCAAGTGCATTTTATCTAATTCTCTTATTTTAAAGGGGTCATAGGATGATTATATAGGGTATTTGGTCCTTAAGGTCTCTTAATGTGTAACATTGGTTGGGCTGAAAATGGTATATTTGCTGTTCTATGAGCCCTAATGCAAGCCTAGTTAAAAACCCTAGAATGACATTACAGGTTTTCTTCATTTTATGGTATGATCATGAATATTTAGATGAGCTGTGCGCTGATTGGTTGGTTTACAACGAGCGAAGCTGCTGAGCAAAGACACATCATAGCAATAAGCACTCACTCACTGAAACATCCAATACCTAAAAAATGTCCGGGGGGAATTTTCAAAATCGTCCGGGATTTTGGTCGACTACAGTGGCGCAGAACTGAGCCGTGAGCTCCGGGTCTGGTCCAGGAACTCTGGCGGACGGTGGGGAGGAGCCAGCGGAGGATGGAGCGACCGAACCCAACCCGGTGAGGTTAGCCGCTGCCCTGTATTTTGCCCCGCCTGCCTTACATGCATCAGTGAGCTGTTCCCACTGCCACTAAAAGCCCGTTGTTGCCGGGTTTAAACAGGTTTTTCGGGCAGTGCAAAGCGGTATTAGTGGGTTCATCCGCTGCTATAGCGCACTCAGTGTTGTAAAACCCAAGAAAATGTTTTGGGAAAATAATCCCAGCAGGTTCTGACCCATCCTTACGGTTCTGGTACCAACGTTGCCTTCAATGCCTCTAGGTACTCGGGCTGAACCATTTTTCCAAAAATCTATATTGTGATTTTATTGTGATTTTCTTCCCCTTGACACTAAGCACAAATATGTAGATGCTTCAATTGAGGCTTTCAGTTTGTTCTTGTTGCAGGACTTTACTGTAAACTTTATGTGAAAATGTTCCTACTTTCCGCATCCGTGTCTTCTGTGTTCTGCAAAGCTATTTTAAGGAGATTACTGCCGCCTAAATGCTGCAGGGAGAAATGTACCTAATTCATTTTACTCATTTTAAATGGAATGGGACTAAAAATGAGTGCCTCTGCAATTTGAAAATTGCATTTTGCTAAATATATTATATATTGAATTGAATTGCCCTACTAGGTACCCAAATGTACCCCGGCCATGTTGACCTGCCATCAAACGCAGACATCTGGTAAAAACTGTCCCACCTTCTATTCTCATAACAACATCCCTCCATTACTGAGAAAAGACATTCCTGCTGCTATAATTGGTTCCGTTGCATAAGAGGCTCATATTTAACTCTGTTATGTTCGGGTTTAAACAGCCCATCATGATGTGAGACGCAGCTCATCAGCCTGGAAAAGCTTCAAATACCTTCAGTGTTTGGGAAACAGTCAGTGGCGGTTCTAGACTAAATGTTCCAGGGGGCCAGGAGGGGGCCAGTGTGTTTTTATGGGGGCTCAGAAAAGCATGAAGCAAAAAAAAAAAAAAAAAAAAACTGGCAAGGGATTCAAATACATTAAAAGAGATGCATGAATTGAAATTTCAATTCAATTAGGTTTAATAAAAATTATGTCCTCCTACTGAAAATATTTATTTTTTGCTTGAAAATGTTTATTTGGATTATCGTTAAAATCAAAATAAAAATCCTTAGCATAGCAAAAAAGCAACTCAATTAATATTTGGTATATTAGGTCAATATACATTCATCATTTAGGAATTATACATATTTTTAGCTAAAGTAAATTACAGTTTTCTATAAAATCAGAATTAGTACTCAAGAAAAACTGATATATTCAGCTGTAAAAATGAGAGTATTTTTAAAATTTGTTTTGAAAAAAAACATTTAGTGGAAGAAAACTGGGATCCTGTCTAAATACCGCTGAAGTTATCACCTGTCTTTAAATAATTCTAATTTTTGTTTTTTAAAGAAAAAAAAATGAAATCGATCCAAAGGAGCCATTAGAAAACGTGTCTGTTCCAGCATACATCATCATTTGAATTTCTTTTAGTATTATGTCTTTAGTACAGGGGCCAAGACATGATCTACAGGGCATTGGCCCCGTTGGCCCCTGTCTAGAACCGCCCATGGAAACAGTTCATGAGGTCAACAGCCTGTTTTCTCTTTATCTGATCTTCCTCTTTCGTCAGCAGGGTGTGGTTTAAGGAGGTATAATTAGAAAAGCTTTTAAGTGAAACAAAACCAAAAGTTTGCAGAAGTTCAGTAGTCAGAATGTAGAGCATCTGGAAAGTTTTCCCAGAGCTGCACCCCGCCCACATTTCCTCATGTTTCAGATGAAGCTCATCTGGTTATTCTAAATTCTACACTAGATATGCGGTTATGACAATGAGGTTTGGAGGTGGTTGCCGATCTTTTAGAGGTAGGTCACTTTAGAAATCGCCCTTTGGCAGCAGTTCCAGCCTCCCTGCCTTCCTACTCTGATATATGGGGGAGGATTACTGTCAATAAAAAGATGTGTAAATTTGTGAATGTACGTCAATAAATTTTAATTTGTCAGCTGCAAAAGTTTCATCTGTGAAAATAAAAGTTTAAAAGTTATTAATCCAAGCGACAAAGTTTCAACAACTTTAAATTGAAAGCTTGTATGAAACTACAGCCCTGATGAGGCTGTGACCCTCCTCACCAGCTGGTGGCGCTAATGCAGATTAGAAAAAGAGTGAGAATATGAAAACAAAGCTGTCGATCGGATGCTGAAGTGATGTTTTTAAAGTATAACATCTAGTCAATGCTTCTCTGCTTCAGGTGAACTACTGCCACCAGCTGGTGAGGGGTGGAACGGCTTTTATCTGGGTTCATTTCTGAATCAAACTCCCACAATTTGAGTTATTATGAGGATTTTTTTTGGTTTTTGCTTGTAAATTTGTGATTTCTTAAATGTATTCACATGTTTGACTTTCATTTAAAAATTCAGCTCCATGTAGGTTTTAACTGATGGATATGTTTCCTCCTACTGATGCCGCCAGCTTAGCTCACCCATCAGTGTTTCAGACTTTTTACAGAACATCTGGCGCACTATCAGCTCCACAGAGAGACGGGCGTGTCTCCGTTCTTCTAATGTAAAACGGCACAGCTGATAAGGACTCCTGGGTCATGTGTTTTTAGAAAGTTTTGGGTTTTTCCGGTTTCTAGTTGTTTCCGTTTTGCAGACCCTCCAAAGATGCCATTCATATTCAAATTGTTGGGTCATCAGACCAGAGACTCTGGTCACTTGTGCTCTGAGTCCCCCAGAGGCCTTTTGGGTGAACTCCATGCGCACCGCCATGGGCCTTTTATGCATTTATCACTCAGAAGAAGAAAAAAAAATCAGGTTTATTTGACTGGGTTGCATCTCTGGGCCTACACACTGATGCAGACTTTTCCTGACCTTTTGACTCTCGAGGGTAGTCTATCGAAAACAGCCAGATGTGTCCCGTTTATGGCGTTCTGTTTTCCTCATGTGTCCAGGCGGGAGTCGGAGAGGAGAAACCACTCGCTGGCCCGTCATGCTGACATCCTGGCTGCTGTGGAGACGCGCCTCTCTCTGCTTAACATGACCTTCATGAAGTATGTGGACTCCAACCTGTGCTGCTTCATACCTGGAAAGGTCAGCTGATCACACAGTCCTCCAAGGTTTTCCTCCGTTACCAAGGAGATCCATTTGGCTCCACCCGACCTGCTTCTAGCTTCTGGATAACTTAGAATGGAATTTGGAAGATTAAAACAAAAAAGTTAATCTGAACAAAATGTATTTGGAAAATGACATCTGGAAAAAAAAAAAAACATTTTTGGAAAAAGAAAACGAGAAAAAAAATCTAATCTAAAAAAAAAATGAAAATACAGTGCACTTTTGTATACTCATAAATTACTTAAAACCATTATCTTTTGAAAGGTGTTAAATGGGGAACATTTTTCCATGGATACATTTCTAATCACTTTTTGGGGGAAATGTAGACATGAAGCCTGTAAGATAGTACAGGGGGAGGAACGCTCCTCCAGTTGTCTATAGGTTAGAGGCGGGGTCCACCCTGGACAGGTCGCCAGTCCATCGCAGGGCAACACAGAGACAATCAGGACAAACAACCAATCACATACACACCTAAGGATTATTATAGATGGCAATTAACCTAACAGTCATGTTTTTGGACTGTGGGAGGAAGCCGGAGTACCTGGAGAGAACCCACGCATGCACAGGGAGACCATGCAAACTCCATGCAGAAAGACCCCGGGCCGGAGGAGATCAGCAGTAGATTCTCCCTAAACAGTTGAATGTTAGTGTGGCGTTGATGTTTGAGCGGGCGCCTATCTCCAGCTGCACCCTGGTGTGTAGCTCACTGCTCCTTAAATGGGATGGGTTAATTGCAGAGAGTGAATTTCTTTGCTTCTACTTCAATTTAACAATTCAATTTAAAAAAAAATGGGAAAAAAACCAAAAACTTTGAATTGCCTTATTTCGAATAAGAACTTTTATTAAAAGTTACAGCCTAATGAACCAATGGAGCAGCGCCCAGATTACAGCAGCTAATCTGTTAGGTTGGTTGATCTGTTTGGTCTGGATGGTTATTTCTACAGA
>NW_015150685.1:733946-753578 GCF_000732505.1 Cyprinodon variegatus
GATGGTTATCTCTACAGACGACCGTCTGGATGGTTATCTCTACAGACGACCGTCTGGATGGTTATCTCTACAGACGACCGTCTGGATGGTTATCTGTAGAGTAGAAGAACACCATTGAAAGTCTGCTGCGAAGCAGAGTTTACTGGAATGTAACCAGACTGGTCTGTTTCTGTCCTCCGCCCCTGTAATCATGCGACTGTGGGACATCTGATATTAAAGGGCGGATGTTTGCTGTCTGCAGCTGGAAATGTGAAAAATGTCAGGAATGAAATGAAATCTTTAAGAATTTGTTTTTTATTCAATGTGCTGCTTTGAAAATGTTAAACCTTTATGCCTCCCACCACCTGAAATCAGGGACTTTCTGTCTCGGCAGTGGATCAGTGATGAGATTTCACCAGAACCTCTGGAGGAAAACTGCTTGTTGTGAGTTTATGGTTGGTAGCCATGATGATGCTGCTAGTTTCCAATGAAAGCCTCCTCTGTGATGCTGTAAACCTGAGGCCTATGCTCCCTCATTAAGGCAGAACTCAGCCAGCGCATGGAGCGCAGCTGTCAGGGCTCAGGGCATCCAGTGAAGGAGCGCCAAAAACGATCTGCAAAGATAGCATGAAACATTGCTTTGGTTCTGCTCAAGTTAAATCTGCAAATGTCTGGAAGAAAACATGTTTTGCCAAGGTGTTGGAAAATAATAATAATAACGGTGAATTTTAAAAATAGTGGACTTTACATGCAAGTATTGCAAAGTGTTTGGTCCCGTTTCTCTCATAGACATGGGCTTAGCTTTCACTGACTCAATGGATTTTCTTTCAGAGCTCCTCTGATTCACAGGTTCTTTCCCAGACAGAGGTACCGGTGAAGCTAGCTAGTTTACTGTTGGCTTCTCTAAGCTTCGCTAAACTCTACGAGTTTTTATCTTTTTTGGCCGCTTCTCGTGTAAGGATTTTTTTGGATCAGGCTGAGGTTCATCATGCATTGTGTAGTGTACAGGAGGTAACGAGGAGCGATCAGCCTCTGATGACCACATCCCCATTAGGAATGGTTTTGTCAGGAGAAAATCAAACCTTTGTAATTCAGTTGGCATTGGTGAGATTTACCTGAACCTCACTCACTGCACATGATCAAACAAGGACCAGATTAATAACCTGTAGAACTGAAATAACGTTCGACACGTTATCAGTGAGGCTGATGTTTATGAATTTTCTTTTTTTCCAGCTTTCCTCCCTCTATACTTCTGTGAGTCAACCAACGGGAACGCTGTTGCTATCGTTAAAGCAGAGCATTTCTATTCGTCCACACACAGAATGAAGTTTGTTTAATTCAGTCTCACAAAAAACGTTTTTGAAAGAAAATCAAACATTTAAAAAAATACGTAGTACAATTTTGCAAAGACACAAAGGCCTTATTTTTGGATTTAAATGTGTTTTAAAGTTCCACTTTTAAAAAGTTGCATAACATTGAAACACGTTTTTTTCTCCAGATTTGAACCCTGGCTGGCCTCGGCACAGTGGTTCTGGAGGTTGCTTCCTGTTAAACAGGAGTTTTCCTCTCCACAGTTACTGCGTGCATGTCCCCACATCTGCTGCAAGCTGAGGTCTGGATCACAATTAGCTGGTTTTCCTTAAAAAACTATTTTCTCCAAACATGTTATGAACCGGGTCCTTGGAAATAAACGAAATTAACTGAGAAATAAAAGAAATCAGGAAAATAAACATTTTTATATCAGTCATTAAATCTGGAAAAGCGTTTTTTTAGTTGGTCCGTCTTGCTATTAAAAATCAAACCCTGTTGACCCGACCCATCATGTGTTCCAGGTGCTAACAGCTAACCAGGCTAAGTTAGTGCGGAACCTGTGAAGGGACCCAAAGGGAGAAAAGACAGCCCTTTTCTGATGGTTCGGTTCCTTTGTTTTAGGCAGAGAGTCCATTTAGTGGCGTGAAAACGCTTCCTGTAGAATCTGGAGGAAGCTGCTGCCCGTCATTCAGAACTTCTGCAGAACCCCTGCAGGCAGAGCTGTGTCAGCAGGAACGTCCTCATCGGACTTGCAGCGTTCAGAGAGGCTTCAGGTTACCGTCTGCTCTGTATTCCCTTCAGGTGATCGATGAGATTTACCGCGTGCTGCGCTACGTGAACTCCACCAGAGCCCCCCAGCGAGCCCATGAGGTCCTGCAGGAGCTGAGGGACATCTCCTCCATGGCCATGGAGTACTTTGATGAGAAGATCGTTCCTATCCTAAAGAAGAAGCTTCCAGGGACTGATCTGTCTGGACGTCTCATTGGTTCTGCACCAGGTCGGTTTAAAACCCAAAAAAAGATGTTTGACATGGAAGCCGTCTGGCGTCAGGCATCACTCTCCAGACATTGACAAAGCAGTTCCTGTAAAAATATTCATATTTTCTGTGTAACTGCATTATAAATGTTACCATCTAGAAGTAGTTGCATCATTTCAAAACCAGTGATTGGGTCAGAACAGTTACAAGAAAACCGACATGAACTCACGTTATTGGCTGTCTCCCTAAAATAAAGCATTACAGCGGTGAGTCCGTCTGATGAGGAGCCAGGCAGAAAAACTGGACCATCCAGTAAAACGCAGGCTGGGGGAGGGGCCTGTTCCCCTCTGCCGGTCTGTCCTTCAGTCTCACAGCTTTCTGCTGGTCCAACATCTTCTGCCTGCAGCAGTTGGAGGGAAGCAGCTGGTTTGAAGGAAGGAAACCAGCCAGAAATCACAGCAGACTCTTGGCTTAGGATGGCCTAGTCAAAGTCCAAACCTAAATTCATGTTCAGAGCCCCTGATTGAGCAGAAATGTTCTGCCTGGAGGTGGTTGAAGCTGGAGGAGACGTTTCTCCAGGTTCTGCTGCTCTGATCCGCTTCAATTTCTGAAATGTTCTGGTTAGTGATGAACAAAGTTTGAGGGGGTGTAAATATTTTGATGTCCACCTGCCCCTCAGTACTGGTTCTGGGTATAGATTGTAGCTGCAGGACCAAAAATCCCCAATAATCCAGGGCTTTTAGTGGGCATGAAACGGTTCTGATCGTCCGTCCTGTCTCCCCAGTGGCCGGACCCTCCACGTCGTTGACCACCATGTCGCTGCTGGCTAAGAACACCCCCTCCCGCTCAGAGATGACCAAGGTGCAGCAGCAGGTGAAGGTGAACGGCGCGTCGATGACGGTGCTGCGGCGGGAGATGCAGGAAATCCGGGTGAAGCAGCTGGAGCAGCAGAAGCAGCTTCAGGACCAGGAGCAGAAGCTGCTGGAGCAGAGCCAGGTGATCGGCGAGCAGAACGCCCGCCTCGCCGAGCTGGAGCACAAGCTGAGGGAACTCATGGACAGCAGCGCCGCCGCCATGGGCGAGCCCAGCTCCTCCACAACCTCTGCCTCTGCCCCGTCCTCCTCCTCCCCCGCTGCTGGCACGCCGGTGGGCGGCGCGGCCCCGCAGGCGGAGGGCGGCTCCTCGCTGAAGCGCAGCAGAAAGAGCTCCGACCTCCCCCGACAATCCAAGCGGCTGCGCAGCAGGAAATGACTCCTCCTCACCATGTAGATGTAGTCGTCAGTTTTCCACACTCCGTATCCATCCGCCTCCTCCCCCGCCCCTCACCTCGTGTCACAGACACCTCCTGTGGCGTTTGGACTTTTGACCTCTTCTGATACTTCCTGACCTACACAGCTGCAGCCCCGAGGCCGCGGGCCTGGACTTTGGACTGCAGGGTTGACGTCAGGTCAGGACGTCCCTCAGAGGACCGTTGGACAGTGCTCAGCGTGGACAGTTGGAGGCTGACATCTGAGAACATTCATGGAGGTCAAGGTCTCCGTCTTGGAGGTTCATCCCTGTTGAATGCAGACATCCAGACGGTCTTTGATTTTAAGATGAAGTCTTTATTTTTGTTGTTGAGCCTGGAGACTGAGATGGACGCCAAGAAGCTCCTTCTGCCCTTTGACCTTTAACCTCTGTATAGTTCATGGCTCGGTTGCTTTGGAGACACATTTTCTCCAGGATTGTTGAAGGTAAAGAAAACGTTTTAAACAGGAAAAAGTAAACTTCAAAGTGAAGAAATGATTTCTAATTTCTAGGTTCAATCGATATTTTTTTTTACATTTTCTTTTTTTTTTCCTTTTTTTTTTGCATTATTTTGAAATCTCTTTATCCAGATTTCAAGCTCCACGCTTTTGCATAAAAAAATCTCAAAAAAACGTTTCTTCATTTTAGAAGTTTCTCAAACTTCCGTTAAATTAATTTGTTTTCATTTTCTGGCTTTTAATTCAAATGTTCTTTGCATTCAATAATATTGGAACATTTCTCTCTATAGTTTCTATAGTTACCAGCATTAAAAACATTATGTTAGGTCAACCCAGATCAATCTGGCATACAGAGAGAGAACAGAGCTGCCCCACCCCCGCTTGTTGCTGCACACAGACCATCAGCTGGCTGCAGGCCGCTACTGTCGGCTTGTTAAGATGCTATTAAACAAGCAGCTTCTCTTTATTTTTCATTAAGTCCTTTACGCTGGAAGGACTGAAACAAATGTGGCAGATTTTTTTTTTTGCAGCTGCAGCAGTGGGAATAGATGGTGCTTCTCACCGTCCACACCAGATTTTCTACATTTCAGGTCATGTTAGACATTTTTCCATGTTTCTGTGGATGTTGTGTGGAACTGTGGAGGTTATGGTGGCGAGCTGTACCACCTTTCAGATAGCCCCCCCACCCCCGGCTTCATGCCTGCAACAGACTGCGCCTGGAGGTATATGGAGAGAAATTGTTTCTAATAATTGCAACAACAAAAAAGATTTTTTTAGGTTACATTCATTTCTGGTTTTCTTATATTTTTTCCACATTTTATTTTGACTGATTTATTTATTGATTGTTTTTTTTTTGGATGGGAAAGATGATGGACTTCGATCCTCTCCAAGAATCTGAAAAATAGAATAAAATCTGAAAAACAAAACAATAAAATAACAAAGTAAACTTTTGCAGACACATAAATAAATCACAAAAGCTATTTTAGAATGAAAAGTTTTCCTAGGTTTGATTTATTAATTTTTTTTTTATTTTGGAACAAATTTCTCTCCATAGCTCTGAGTGGATGGCTGTAAATCTGAAAGATGTGGGGAAGGTTTCTCTCTATTCTGAGCCTTGGCATCAAAGTGTCATCAAAAAGAATTTATCTTTCTTTCCCTGAAAAGGTCTAAAGCTTTGTGGTTCCTCTTCAGTAAAATACGGCCTAGTTAAAGGAGAGCCGGTGCCGCCTGCTGCCCGTCAGGTTATTATTGCACCGTTTTTAAAACTGAACAGCACCTCCTGGCCTCGGCTCAGTGACAGGAAGCTCTGACTGGTCTGCAGAGAAGCTCTCAGCTCCTCCAGGACTCTTATCTCGCTTGTTTGGCTTCTTTACATTCATTTGTGTGGTTGGGATGAGCAGAACCACTCATGGCATGACTCTCTGGAAATGCACTTGTGTGTATTATAGTAACACTGGGCTGTAATCTAGTGGCTTAATGAGAGCAATTGTACTGTAATCTCCATGTACTTTAAGATGTAGATTGTTGATTATTTCATGTTTGGAAAACAAAGAATATTCTTTAAAGTTGGCAAGTTTGAGTCCAACTATGAAGTTTTGTTGCACATATTACTGTTTCCATGTTTAAACCAAACCTATTAAATATCAGCAGCTGTGAAGCTCAGGTTTGTCTGTTTTGAGTGTGATTTTTCAATCAGATGTAATCTTTATAAAGGAGTCATAACCTGGTATTTAGGAGGGGGGGCACTGCCCAAGGCAGGGCCACCCTTTGACTATTGCTAATGTTAATTCAGCCTATTGTATTTAAATTCCCCTTTAATGCTTTTTATTTAAGCATTAATTGAATGCAATTCAAGTCAGTTCATTTCTATAGCGCCAATTCACATCATGGTAGCTTTAGAGACAATTCAACCAGATCATACAGTCAGATTGGTTCAGAGTTTTCTAAGGAAAAACAGTTGATTGCATTGACTCTTAGGCAAGCCCTCACACTAGGCGTACTTCTAGCGACAGTGGACAGGAAAAACTCATTTTTACCAGGAAGATCTTCCAGCAGAACCAGGCTCAGTGTGAGCGGCCATCTGCTGAAGCCAACTGGGGTTCATGGAGACAGAAGCAGAGATACGAAAGGCAACTGTCAACCAGCTCCATAGGTGGCCCTGTCCAGGAAACACACAGCCAGGCAGACGAGCTCCGAGCCAGCTCCCATATCAGAGGATGAAGAGAGCACATCCAGTTAGTCACAGTCAGAGAAACAGGACTACACTGAAAAACAGGCCGATCTCCAACATCCATAAACNAACCAGCTCCACAGGCGGCCCAGTCCAGGAAACACACAGCCAGGCAGACGAGCTCCGAGCCAGCTCCCATGTCAGAGGATGAAGAGAGCACATCCTGTTAGTCACAGTCAGAGAAACAGGACTACACTGAAAAACAGGCCGATCTCCAACATCCATAAACAAAGGTGTTGATGGCAGCAGCACAGCTAATATTTCTCTCCAGGATGGAGTCACAGCTAAACAGGAACAGACCAGATGAAGCTACTATGAGAAAAAGCAGAGAGAGCAGAACCTTAGAGACTGAACTAACAGATTCTGCAGAGTGGGAGAATAGAGATAGAATGATCAAATAGGGGCCCCTATGTCCTCCAGCAGTCTAAGCCTATAGCAGCATAACTATAGTGCTGCTCAGGATAAACTGAGCCACTCTAACTATAAGCTTTATCAAAAAGCAAAGTTTTAAGCCTAACTTAAAAGTAAACAGGGTGTCTGCCTCACAGACTAAAACTGGTAGTTGGTTCCACAGGAGAGGAGCCTGGTAATATAATAAGTCAAAGGTTAAATACAGATAGTGACTGCTTGCATTGGAGATAGAAATCTGAGAAAATGGCAAAGTTACTCTCCAAACCTTTTCATAATCAAAAAGCTTTTCAAAACTTCATTTACAGATTAGATTTTTTTGAAATTTTGATTTAGAATATTTTTTTTCCAATTCCATTTACAAAACATAGAGCTTGCCAGCAACAATAATGGAACAACATTCACTCCATACACACACAGTGCTGAATATTGAGCTGGAAAATAATTAGTTCTAGTTAAACTAACACTGGGGTCAACGGTTCTGTAGTGTTACTGTAAAGTGATCCTGATGACTGAACCCACAGGATGCTGCAGTGACCAGACTCTTCCTTCCACCTGACGTCAGGAGATGAGCACCACAGGCTTCCTTAGTGTACGTGCATATGCACTGTGATGGACCAGAAACTGGTGATCTGTCATCATGCTGAAACAACCAGCTGGCTCTCAGCCTGAAGCCCATCTGATCAAATCTAAAACATGAGGCACATTTTCTACATTCCAGGATCCTGCAGCTGACCTTATCAGGAGGCCTTATCTCCTGTAGGTTAGGAGTCATTAGGAGACACACAGAGGGGGAGGATATCCATTCAGGGGGTCTGGGCCAGTCTGTTGTCATGGTCATCATACTGTTTAACTCCTCTGTATTTATGACTGCTTGTTGGTTCAGAGGTGAAAATGTTTCTTTCCTGTAAAAAGGAATCAGATTCCTCACCCAAAGTACGGAAAGCCATTTAAAAATTTAATACTATGTCAAATTTTAGATAGCAATTTTTCTGATTTCACATATAAAGATCAGTGTGTGTGGATTTCTATGGAAGCTAGTGGTTTATTAAGTCCTCTGTGCCACTAACACACAAGCCTGCATGCATTTAGTCATGAATTACAGCAGTCAGCTGTGAAGAGTGATGGTTAGCGTGCAGGAAGCTCTGGAGCTCCTTATAAGCGGTTTAAGAATCATCTGAATCTGCTAGTTCTCATTCCGTGTGCAGGAATGTGTCCTAGTTATCTGCAACATGAAACCTCCGCCTGCAAAGCACACAGAAAGGACGGAGCATCACATGACAGTTTGCCGTCTGGGAGAACAACAGAAACCTTTATTGTGCTCAAATATAATGTCTTTCTTTCTTCTAATCGTTTCCCTCGACAGATCGCTCAGATTTACAACCTTTACGTATTTCTTTCACGCGCCTGTATTAATCACTGGATGATTTCTAAGAGAAAGCAAACAGGAAATTCTTCTCTCATTTTTATTGCTTTATTACTTAGATAAGACTTAATAGTTGAGCTTTATAGTAGAATAATCTGGAGGTTAATTTGCTGTTGGTATCCTTTGGTTTGACCTAAGTCCTTTACTGCCTGAACCAAACTGAGCCATGATGTGTCATAAGGAAGCAAGCAAAGATTCCTTTTTTTTTAATGTAAATTTGAAGAGAAAAAACCCAGAAATTAAACTTTGAAAAAGGTCTTAATTAAAAGAAATTTTCAGAGAAACTTTGCTGTTTTCACTAGTTTTATTGTTGATGTTTTTATATTCAAATTTTTATCTTCTAATGTTCTTCTCAAATGAAGTTAAGGAATCGCATTATTTTCAAATCATGGCCCTAAAGCCCCAAACAGATGATCGCTTTTCACCAATAAAAATGTAGTTGCTAACAGCAGGGCAACAGAAACCCATCTTTGCTTGGTGCTCCAGAGGAAAGACCCCCGCCCCAGATGAGAAGCTGATCTGGAAATCCCAATCTAAAAAGAATGCAATTCCTAAAATTGAATCTGTAACTGAAAATTAATTAAAACATTAAATGACAAACAGCAAGGTTAATCTCAAAACCTTTTACAATTATGTTTTTTAAAAGCTGAATGTCTAGATTGCATATATTATATATTTCCGTAAAAAAAAAAAAAAAAATGTTTTTTTTGCTTGCTATGATAATGGAATAAAAACGCCTCCATACAGCTGCCATTTTCTCTTGGGAACCTTCTGCATTATCTCAGCATGCAGCAGCTGAACAGACGACTCCACAACAATCAATCCAGACAGTTTTATTTACTTTATTTGAGCAGTCAGGCGAGGTTTACACCTACCAGGTAGCTTAAGTGATATAACTGATGTTGTATTAATGCTCTGAAGTGGAAAAACACAAAGGAGGTTAAGCGCAGAAGAAAGAACGGCCACACACCAAGGTACACAGAGACAAAGGAAAAGTTTATTTCCAGGATTACAGCAGTTCTTTACTGAACATCAAGCAGAACTCTTTATAAGGTGATAAAAATGGGACAAAATGAAAGTCTGATTGTAGAATTTATAATAGACAAAACATCCCTCCAGATCTGTAACCAAACTTCTTCTGAGATCATAAGGTTTGCCTATTTTTCCAATCGTCTGACATAATCTGCTGACCTCTTATTCAGAAGTGGAATGGTTTTATACTCCTTTATTATCCCTTATCAACCTTGGAAATGTTTATCCCCTGCTGGCAGTTCTCCGTTTATCAGTAAAACTCAGTTCATGACTGATAAACCATCTAAGTTGGAAGCCTGGATTAACGCTGTTCAAGAAGAAGATAATCCAGATGGAAGAACTGAATCTGGATCACGATAAGATGCTGGACTATACGGCTGACCTTCATGAGGCCCAAAGCTACTCTGCCTCTGAAATGATGTTTCAATATGTCTGTTCCTCCTTTTATTATGTTGTTTTTTTCCCCCATTTTTTCTTTTGTTTATATCTAGGTCTTTTGTTAGCAGTCTATGCCTACTTTGATTAGCTCAGAGAGGAGATGCAGGGATTGAATAGGGAGGAGGGATAAGGGGATAAAAAGAAGAAAGCAGAGAGTTAGAAAAGGGAATAACGGGGCAAAAGGAAATGGGAAAAAGGAGAGTAGAGAGTTAGATAGGAAAGAAAAAACAAAAAAAGAGATACTGGTTGTTGGACAATCATATAGAAAGATGATCAACTGATGAGAGACCTGTAAGAGTTTGGTTCTACATTCTGTGTAAAACAAACTTTATATGTAACTGCTAAATAAAAATTAGAATAAAATAAAAGACTCAGTTTATGCAATAATTTATTTTTTCCATTTTGGTTCTCTGCTGGTTCTGTTTATGCAGCAATAAGACTAAATACCTCAGAAGCGCAGCACTGCTGCCTTGCAACAAGAAGGTTCTGGGTTCGATTCCCAGCCAGGAGTCTTTCTGCATGTTCTCCCTGAGCATGCGTTGGTTCTCTCCAGGTACTCCGGCTTCCTCCCACAGTCAAAAACATGACTGTTAGGTTAATTGGCTTCTCTAAATTCTCATTAGGCGTGAGCGTGAATGTTTTTATTGCCTCTGTGTTGCCCTGCAGTGGACTGGCGACCTGTCCAGGGTGTACCCCGCCTCTCACCCGTAGACACTTGCCATCCCAGCGGGGATAAAGCATGACAGAAAATGAATGGTTTGATAGATTGAACACTACTTCCTGGGGGTGTGCAACCTTTCTCCAGCTGCTTGATGTTTGCATCACCCAGTAGGCAGAATCCACTATCCACAGACTGACTGATAACCATGCTGACCTTTAACCTCTGAAAATCATCAGAAACTGAGAGAACTCTTCCTGTGATGTAATCACTGGTGAAACTTAATCCCTCCTCATTGATGATTGATTCTATCTGTGAACCTCTGAGGAAAAACCCCCAGAACAGGACTGGCACAGGTTTTACTCTACTCTTAGTTCTGATGATTATTATCTTTATGTAACTTTTATTAAAACCCAGAAGAGTGAACAGCCTGCAGACATGAACTCTGGGTAAAGATGACAATCAGGAAGTGATTTAAAGCGATTTCAGAAGCTGCGGTTTTTCTCTTTCCTGCATTTTCTCAGCTGCACAGAACCCATGTTAGGTAACAGAGACGCAACAATTGACGTAACGCGGCGAGAGGGCGGGGCTTAAACCGCTGCTGCAGGGCCGTAGGGAGACAAGGACGCCCCGGACGCTCCGAATCCAAGCCGAACTTTTGGACCTTCTCCTTACCATTAGGCTGGGCCCGCTGCTGGTGCCGCCGCGAGAGAAGATGGGGAACCGAGTGGGCCGCGAGGACTACGAATGGGTGTATACGGACCAGCCGCACGCGGACAGGAGGAAGGAGATCCTGGGTGAGCTAGCTTCCAGTTAGCAACCTCTCAGCCGGAGAGGAAACTTTACAGGGTTTTAAATTCAGGTTTAAAGTCGTTACGATACGTAGCGTCGGTTTCTGTTTTATTATGCAACAAGCTGCGGGTTTAGTGGGAAGTTCCGGGTTTCCGCTCCGGCGAGCAAAGCTAACGGTCCCGATCACGCAGGGTTTAAGCTAACAGGGCGGCTCAGACTAACGGTCTGTGGCCTGAGGGATGTTACATAAACATGGCTGCTCCCTGCTGCTGCTGAGTTATTTCATGTCCGTCACGCAGGAATTGAATAACATTTCTACAGAATGACAGGGAGGGGGGGCTGAACCACACCCCAACAGGAGAGGCTTAATGCGGGATATGAGGGAAGATGGCTGCTTTGAAATAATCACACATTCCCCAGGTGGAGACAGGAATAACTGCGCCCCGGTCAGTTATTATCCTCCGCTGCATCACAGAATATCATCTGATTCTAACCCAGATGCCACCACGCCAAGACTAGCCGTGACGAGGCAGTAACTCTCCCTACCAGTAGGTGGCGGTAATGCGCCGGAAGGCTGTATGAACCCTCCTTTAAAATTGGAAGTGGTTGGAAACTGATTAACTGAACACTGAACTATGGGCGTTTCTCAAATCACTAGAACGCGAGTACAGACTCGTGTTCTTGAGAAGAACACAGAAAAGTGTGGACTCTAGGAGAACGGTAGCATACAGCATACATATGGCTCAACTGGAACAGAAGCGTACTTGTGATGTCATCACACTTTCTGCTCGTCTGCAGATGATAATAAATTCTAACTCTTTTCATTTATTGGGGGAATGATAATTAACACAGTCTGATGAACACTAATCAAATGAACATTTTGCCAAATAAAACAAAAAAACTCGCCATCAGAGCCAGCGGTCCTTCACACACGGCTATGCAGAGAGAGGGCTGCTAGTCAATCTGAAGAACGGACAAGTCTGCTCTGATGCATTCTGGGTAAAGAGGGAGTGGCAAGAACATCATCCGGGGACTTTGTCAGTTCTTGGTCTTCTATTCTTGTGAAATGGAACAGTACTAGTGCTGAGGATGATGATGTTTCAAGAGCACATGAGAACGCACAAGTACTGCGGCCCACAACTGCAATTTCAGTTTCCCCCACTAAATTAAAAAGTAAGTATTTATTATTATCTAGACTATTGATAACTGGAGGGGAAATGCAGCTCTAGACGAGCATGTGATATCATCAGTACGGTTCTAATTGACCCATATTTGTGCTGCCGTTCTCCCCCAGTCCACATTTTCTTGGGTTCTTCTCAAGAACATACTTGGCGAGGACACAAGTCCATTCTGGCGTTCTTTTGAATTGAGAAACAGCCACTGATATAAAGTTTGAACGATGTTTTGTGTTCATCTTCTGTCCATTGGTGAACACCCTTTAGGTCCATTACTGCCTCCTACTGGTGAGGAGATGGTTCTACATCCTTGTTTATTTTACTCCTAAATTTTGGTAATTTCAGATTAAAAAGTGTATTTAAAGTTGCGTTTTGGTAAATTGTGTCTAATTGCCGAGCACTAATTAATATTGGTCTAAATATTCGTAAAATGTGATAAGACACCCAACTGTCAGAGGTAGTCATGATGACGCCGTGAGCTCCAGTGGAGGCCAAGGGAATGGTTGGCGTCCCGTCAGGTTACATAACATCATGTCAGGTGCTGTGAGAACAGATTTGCTGATGATGCTTAGGTTTGTGTCGTCATGGTTTCTCTGTCAGCATCTGACCTTTGCCTCATTTCCCCTTCAGCTAAATATCCAGAAATCAAGTCGCTGATGGGTCCGGACCCCAGGCTGAAATGGATTGTGTGCATGATGGTGGTGACCCAGTTCTTAGCCTTCTACCTGGTCAAAGACTTGGACTGGAAATGGGTCCTGTTTTGGACGTACGCGTTCGGCAGCTGCATCAACCACTCCATGACCCTCGCCATCCACGAGATCTCACACAACACTGCCTTTGGAAACAACAAATCCATGTGGAACCGCTACTTCGCCATGTTCGCCAACCTGCCCATCGGACTGCCCTACTCCGCCTCCTTCAAGCGCTACCACCTGGACCACCACCGCTACTTGGGCGGCGACGGCGTGGACGTAGACATTCCCACAGACTTTGAGGGCTGGTTCTTCTGCACGCGCTTTCGCAAGTTCGTCTGGATCATCCTGCAGCCGCTGTTCTATGCCGTGCGGCCCCTCTGCATCAACCCCAAACCGCTCAGCCAGCTGGAGATGATCAACGTGACGGTCCAGGTGGGCTTTAACTTCCTGCTGTACTGGATGTGGGGGGCTAAGCCTGTGGTTTACATGCTGGCCGGCTCCATGCTGGGGATGGGCCTGCACCCCATCTCTGGCCACTTCATCGCCGAGCACTACATGTTCCTCAAGGGCCACGAGACCTACTCGTACTACGGCTGCCTCAACCTCCTCACCTTCAACGTGGGCTACCACAACGAGCACCATGACTTCCCCAGCATCCCTGGGAGACGGCTTCCTCTGGTGAGTACGGCTCCACGCCACCTCCGCCTGCAGAGGAGGAGGTCCGTTCCTTTGCTGATCCCACCGTTGCTCTGTGTTCCAGGTGAAGAAAATCGCCTCAGAATACTACGATGACTTGCCTCAGTACTCGTCATGGGTGAGGGTGCTGTACGACTTCATCATGGACGACAAGCTGAGCCCGTACTCTCGGATCAAGAGGAAGTTAAAGGGAGACGTCAAGCAGGAGTAACAGAGCTTCTCCAAACCAAAGCTATAGAATCCATATGACTGAGGCCTTCTCACATTTCTGACTTTCTAACTCTTTCTTCATCAAGTTCAGCTCATGGGGGGGGGTAACGTTTGTTACTGAGATTTTTACCTTCAGGTTTTGGAATGTGACCAAATCTTTCTTCCCTTTCAGGCCAGCTTGGTTGGTAATGGGGGTTATGTCTTAGCTTAGCAGTAAACATCCCAGCTACCTTTTACTGGTTTTTAATTATCAGATGAGAAAAATAAAATCAGAGTCTTTTCATTCTCACTGCCATATTTGGTCCTTTCTGTTTGGACATTAAATCCTACAGTCAGATTTTTCTTATTGGGAGAAATTTGGGCCAAAATTCCTGAAGGTAAAGAGCGGAAATTAGGGAACTTTCTTCATATAGAATAATGTTTTAAATGCATCTGGTGTTTGCAAAAGTTAACTGATATTTTTACAGTTTGCTGTTTCTTTTTGATTTTAATTCTGAGATTTTTTTTTGGAGTTGCATCTTTTCTTTTCAAATTTTTCCCATTTTCTACCTTTCTGGGTGAAACCAGAGCCATTAGGTTAGATAGCATTTCTATTAGTTTGTGCCTAGAACAATCAGAACCGACCTCCTTTTTTGTTTTTTATGAAGCCCGAAAAAAAAAACAAGCAAGCTGTAAAAATGTAGCTAAACTTTTGTATTTTCACCTTTCCATTTTTTAAAGGTTTCAGTAATACTGGAACTTATTTCTCTCCATATTCTAACCAGCCACCACAGCTTGGCTGAAGAAGCTTCTGGACAGCTGGTTGCCATGACGCTAAATGTTAATGGTGTGTCCTGAAAGAAGCTTCTGGATCCACATGTTAGAGATTGCTGTGGTCCTCGACACAAAGCGGCTTCCTGAAGCGGCCCCTCCAGCCAGATGGAGCCTTATTGAGGATGGAATCGGCTTCTTGGCTGAACCGATCCGCTCTAACCTAAAGCTCAGACGCTCTGCAGGCCTCACTGATGCAGCTCCTGGTGTCCTAACTGTCCCTGCTGGTGTGACGAAGGTCAAACGTGTCTCCATGATGATGAAGTGTTCCCGGGGCCACCCAGGAGCCGAAGGTTCGGAATGTTGGGACACACAAACAGTTACTGATGCATTCCATAAGCTCTCCCCCCGCCCAGCTGAGGGGGTGACGTCCATCACTCTTTATGTCTGATAGCTGCTGTAAGTCCTCCGGTTCGGTCCAGTCTCTATGAAGAACCAGCCGTTGGCTTTCCAAACTTTTAAACTCTAGGTCATGTATTTGTTGCACTAAGCCTCGCTGTGCCTGTTAAAGTTCTAGATGAACGCGTTTTTAATTTCTTCTTCCGCTGTCGGTGCTCTGCTTGTTCACTTTGATTTTATTCTCAGTATTGTGCTTTTTAACTCAAGGCAATAAAACAAATACTTATTTTCCTACAGTGGAAACGGCTTCTGTCTTTGTTTGTTCCTTCATGGTGAACGCGTCCAGCAGCGTGAGAACAGAGCGAGCCAAAAAGAAGGATCAGGTTTATCATTTAATCCCTTTATGCTAATTCCCCCCCCCCAATAACAAACATCTAAACCTCCAGAAGTCTGTTCAGGTTCTGAACCCAGAGAAGCTTCATGCAGACGGTTCAGGAAGGAAGCTCTGGGTCCATTTACATACAGGTTTGGTTCCAGAACAATCTCTGTCAGGATAGACCTCTAATCTCCAGATTAGAGAAGCAAGAAGAATGGTAGGTAGAAGGTTCTGTCCTGGGATGAGACCAAACTTTGCTCTGCAGCCTTTTCCTTTCACAGTCACATTTTAGATTTTATTTTTTTTTAAAAGCCCAGTGAAACATTTGCTTTAACAGAATAAAAATACAATTTTTACAAAGGGAAAAACTATTTTGTAGAATGAGGAAAGCTGATTAATGATGGCACACCTAGAAATATAAAACAGTTCAAATCAGGATGTTTAATTATGAATTGTTAGAATCCATTTTAAAATAGTTTATCATTTAAGGCTAAACTTTCTTGTAGAATCTCTTTAAATTTAATGAAATGCAAACTACGAGGTTCTTTTGCAAACTTAAGAAATTCCTTCTATCAGTTAATGTTCTGTGCTGCTTTATCATGTGTTCAACACGTTAAATCAACCTTTGAGCAGCCTAAAAACAATCATTTCTCTTTAAGGCCTCCGTTACAGACTAAAGCCACACCATGCAGACCCTCTGCCAGCAATAAGGAACCTATTTGCTGGGGATGTTGGTCAAGAGGACCCCAGTTATTTTATTAATTTAGACTCAAAGAATTGATTAAAACTTGACTGACGAGATTTTAACCCAAAATCTAGAGTAAAAAAACAAACTATTATAACAATGCAACATTTATTAAAGGTGAAAAATAACAGAGTATAATTACTCATGTAGCGCTTTTTTTTTTGGAATCTGCAGTTAAACTTTACATTTGAACTCCAATCAGTACGCTTTGATCCTTCCTCATAACGTCTTCATATTTAGATAATGAAATGGGAAAAAAAAAAAAAGAGTAGGAGCTGTCAATCTGGAGCCCAGTTAGTTCAGAGAAGACAGAGGCTGGAAATGCAGCAGCTGACTCTGAGACGCAGTCATTCCTTATCTGTTACCTGTTTATGGGCTTTTATATTTACTTGTGAATTGCTTTACAAGTTCTACTTTCATTCTTAGGCTGTTTGCAGCTTTAATGCTGAAATCAGCAGAGCTCTGCTTCTGCAGGACTTGTGTCCAGCTCAATCTATATCATCCTGTCTGCCGTTTTAACATAGGGGGCAAAAGGGGAAAATTGACCTATTTATTGTGAAGAGACATTGTTTTCTGTTACAAATAGGTTTTAAAATGTTGTCTTTAATTTTTTCTTATCATTCAAGGCAAAAACTTCATGTCTATCCTGTTGTTTTTTAACCAAATTTTATGTACTTTGATGTGCTTTAATGTCAGAGTGCTCACATTCTGTATTTCAGTATCTCATCCTGGCTAAATTAGGACATGCAGACTGTATTTATTTTTGTTGTATGTATTTTTTATTTAAAATACTCAAAATTAAATGTAATGTTTAAGGAACGAGAATCAGACCTGAATGACATTTGAAGTTGTATGAAGAACAAACGTAGTGATTTTCTTTTGAAAAGTTCCTTTTAGAAGTAAAGGTTCTGTGCTGGCTTTGTCATGTGTTTAGAGTCATTAAAAAGCAACCTTTGACCCAACTATTAGTTTAATCTGAGATATATCCAATGTTAATACTGAGCATTTGGTGTATATTAATGCTCTATTGGCTGCCATGACTCCTTGCAGGTTGAAGGGGATTAGACAGCAATGGTGGCAAAACTGAATAAATATTCATACATCAGGTCTTTAAATAGACTTTTCTACTTAAAAAAAAAAAAAACACCTTTTTAATCATTTTCATTTTATGTATAAAATATGAGGAAAAAAAAAGAACTTGAATTTTAAAGGGTGACTTGGTTCCACCTCTGCTGCAGAGTGAATCAGCAGATCCAGAGCTGCAGTGGAAGGTTTAGATCCATATTAAGGTGGCCTAGTCAAAGCACGATGAGAAACCAGTTCAGACACAGGAAACGGATCTGAAGAAGGCAGCAGAATCGTTTCTGGGATAAAACGCCAGCGACATGTTCCTCTGGGGAAGAAAACCAGCTGTTGAATTTAACTTTGATGTGTTTCTTCCTTCTCTTTACAGGCATTTGACCATTTTGTTGTTATTTACCCCCTAATTTTTAGCACCATTTTAGATGTGGCTCCAGAATTAAACCAGAACCAAACCATCTCCCCCTGAACACAGGAACAGAACCTCCCTCATGAGGAGGAGACCCTAATCAAAACAAAACAAAACACACACCTGGTTGTGTTACTCAAAGCCAGGTCCAATAGTAGAACTTATCAGTTTTGGATCAAACAAAGCCACAGTAAAGAAGTTTGAATCAGGATTTTATTTTAAAACCAAAAAAACAACAGGAAAAGCGATTCTTCCGTGGGAAAGCAACCATCTGGTTCTGGTTCAGTGGTCATCTGCTGAGGGACTCCCTGAGCCTCTCATACATCAGCTGGTCCTGCAGAGAGCATAAAGGCATCGTAAGAAGGGGGATCTTGGACCAGATCAACATAGATCCGCCATCAGAATCTGTTCAACCTGGGTTATGTAATCCAACTAGGAGTAGTAAACATCTCTTTATGTTGGATTAAGATAAAAAGATATGATCTAAACTCTCCTCCAGCCCTTCAAAGTGGCACTTGACATTTGTTCATTCACTGAAAACCTCTGAAGACATGGAGCCTGGAGTGTAGAAGTTTCCCTGATAGTTCTGGTAAGTCGTGTTGGGTCGACAGATCCAGTCCAGGTTGATAAATCTGTTGGTTACGGAGGACCACAGGGCTCCATACTCTGAGTGGGAAACATTTCCACTACACTAGTGTTCAGATGAAACTCACTCATCAACTCATGACCAACCCAGTCATGTTAGATGTATGTCACATAGATCTAAAAGACCTTTAATATCAAATGTAGCAAGAGGATAACTGAGAATAAACGAGTCAACTCCCTCTAGTCATTAAAATTTTCAAATACCCAGAAATACTGTCCAACTTACTGATTACTCCAAAGGTAGTTAATAATTACAACTCTTTTAAACACTGAACCCTTAGTTTCCCTCATCCAAATTGCAAAGAAAGAAAATCTCTTCTTTTTTTAACTTTGTATCGTCCACCAGCTTCTTACTCTGAATTTTTAGATGAGTTTTCAGAGTTCCTTTCTGATTTGGTGTTAAATACTGACAGGGTCATCATAGTGGGGGATTTTAACATCCATGCTGACATTGAATGCGATAGCTTAAGTGCAGCCTTTAATGCTATCTTAGACGCCATCTGCTTTGTTCAAAATGTTAGTAGTCCCACACATTCTCGTCTTCATACTTTGGATCTTGTGCTGACATACAGCATAAAATGTGAAGAAATAACAGTATTTCCTCACAACCCTGTCCCCTCTGACCACTTTTTAATAACTTTCAGGATTACTTTAACAAAGTTCTCCTCCCCTAAAAGAAGGTTAAATTTTAGCAGATAATTAGATAATGCAGTTAAAAATCTGAAACAGCCATTTAATTTATTCTGCTTTACAAATTGCTGATTTTGTTGATGGGGTTACTAGTTTACTGTATATTACTGCCTTGGACAACGTAGCCCCTTTGAAAAAGAAAAACTTTAAAATTAGAATAGAATGGGTTAAATGCAGAGCTCATGATAGCACTGAAACAGCTCGGTTGATAGGTGAGTGGCGGCCTAGTAGTCAGGGCTTAGAGCTTGGAATCCTGAGGTTCTGAGTTCGAGCTCCACTCCCACAGGCTGCCACTATGGGTCTCTGAGGAAAACTCTTAACCCCACACTGCTCCCCGGGCGCTGCACAACGGCAGCCCACTGCTCTCCAAGGAGATTGGTTAAATGCAGAGAGTTCATTTCGTTGGTCTGTACTTGTGAAAGTGTAATGACAATAAAAAAAGCTGGAAAATCACCAATGATATTTTCATAGCCTCAGATAATGGACTTCTATTAGATCTCAGAGATGCATTTGATCCAGTTGATCATAATATTCTTTTAGAAAGACTTGAATATTTTGTAGGAGGAAACAAGAACAGCACTAGACTGATTTAAAACTTATCTGTCTGACCGATTTTAATTTGTTCATGTTAATAATAAATCTTCATCTTGCTCAAGGGTTTCATGTGCAGTACCAAAGGGATCAGTGCTAGGACCAATTCTCTTAACTTTATACATGCTCCCAATCGGTACAATAATTAGATAGCATGGGATTAATTTCCACTGTTA
>NW_015150685.1:754131-769043 GCF_000732505.1 Cyprinodon variegatus
TTAAATCAAGAATAGAATTTAAAATCCTCCTTCTCACATACAGTATAAAGCCTAAAATGGCCAAGCTCCATCTTATATCAGAGATCTGATTGTTCCTTATGTTCCTAACAGAGCACTTCGCTCTCAATCTGCAGGTTTACTAGTGGTTCCTAGAATTTCTAAAATTAGAATGGGAGGCAGACACCCTGTCTACTTTTAAAGGTAGGCTTAAAACTTCCTTTTTTGATAAAACTTATAGTTAGAGTGACTCAGGTTATCCTGAGCTATCTCTATAGTTATTCTGCTATAGGCTTAGACTACTGGAGGACCCTATTTGATCATTCTATCTCTATTCTCCCACTCTGCAGAATCTGTTAGTTCAATCTCTAACGTTCTGCTCTCTCTGCTTTTTCTCATAGTAGCTTCATATGGTCTGTTCCTGTTTGGCTGTGACTCCATCCTGGAGAGAAATATCAGCTGTGATGCTGCCATCAACACCTTTGTTTATAGATGTTGGAGCTTGGCCTGTTTTTCAGTGTAGTCCTGTTTCTCTGACTGCGACATACTGGATGTGCTCTCTTTTATCCTCTGACACACAGCTCGTTTGCTGTGTTTCCTGTGAAGCTTTACAGTTGCTATTTGTTTCTATGCTTATTTTTCTATGTCTGAATTGGTGCTATAGAAATAAACTGAATTTACATTTTTAATGGGAAGGGTGGGGAAAGTCACAGCAGCTCTATGATGCTTTATTTGTCATCATCCAGTTGGAGGAGCCTGAGAGGAAACCTACGCAGAAACGGGCACAACAAGCAGTCTCCACACAGAGAGGCTGAATCCAGGACAGGAACCTGGAAGCTTGTTGCTGTGAGGCCATCGAGTTAACCACTGCACCACAGTACCGCCAGGTCTGAGAGCCTCACAGAGAAAGCTTCCCGCTGGGCTCTAAAAACAGCAGCTTATCTCCAAAGGATTTGATAAAACACTTTCACCTTTTTGGACACGGATGGCTGAATGGTCTTGAAGGCATCCTCAAAGTTCTGTTTGGTGACCTTGATATCGGCTGTGGAGCCAGAGGGGTGGGTCTGACCTGCAGGCAGAGGAAAACAGCAGCAAAGGTAAAGTCCTTATCCTAACAACAAGCAGCTTTAAATATGGTTTAAACACAAAGTTCAAAAACTAAACAGTTTCCTGTTTAAACATCCTGTGTGTAGGATGGGAAAAAAACTTCAACCATCTGATGATATCAGAGAATCTGTCAGCAGCCGACCACATGAGGAAGTCACATTAAAAAACAATAAAACAGTTCCTTCTAAAAAGGTTAGCCTCTAACATGCTCTAAGACGACAGGAATAAAATGATCAGGAGGTTTAATGATCAGAGGGGGAGCAAGTTACCAGAAAGCTGGGACTTCATGAAGACCTTCAAGGCGTTTACAGACGCTTCCCTCACCAACGCCGTCAGGTCAGCTCCTCTGGAAGGAGAAACAAGGAGGGAGGGATATTAGCCAATGAGAATTTGAAACTCTTACAGAAAATAAAAACTGCAGGACACAATCTTTGGTTTTCAAACTAAAATATCTTAATGTTCAACACACTGCAGGACGAAGCTGTAATACTTTATTATTATACTGTAGGAAAAACGTATGAGTTTAATCCCAATCGTTAAGTTTACAACATCTAATAAAATCATTTATGTGCATTCTATAAAGCAATGCTCTACTTAACGAGTCTGTGCAGCATCTAGAGCCAGAACAGATAGAGAGTGTTTATATAATAAAAACATAATGAGATCTACGTCTAAAGAAACGAAAAACACAGCAGTAAACGCTGTGGGGCGGTTTCTATGCTGACTGAGGCAGAGAGGTGATTCTCAGAGAGAGATCTGCGAAGTTTATACTAGTTTTTCTTATACGTTTCTATAAACGCAATGTGCGACTCCAAACTGACTCTTTCCCTGTGAGATTAACAGATTTTGTTTTTTCCCCCAAAGCGGATGTGTTTTACTTTGTAACGCATCTCTCTTCCTGTCAGACCAATGAAATTGCTGCTGAATTTAAAATAGACCTGGGCTTTATCTCAGTCAGAGCTACGCTGCCATCTTGCATAAAATTGTCCAACACAATTTTCTGTCAGATCGGATGCAAAATCTGATTGGGTGCGTTCTGGCCTTAACTCACCTATATGCTTCTAATGAAGGCCAACAACTAAGCTAGCATCATACATTGAAAACATGGGGGATGGGCTCATTCAACCAAAGCCTGAATTTGCAGTAAACATAGTGTTCTGATCCGCTTCTAAAATGAAAGACTGGTTAGAAGTTGTTGGTGTTTTCAGCAGGGACTTACGAAAAGGAACTACAGCGTTCATCAAAGGCGATGTCCTCAAGGCGGACGTCCTGCTCCAGCTGAGGTCTGGTCCCACCCTGTAACACAGGTGGAGCATTAGACTGAGACACAGTGGGTGCAAAAAATAAAACCCCTAGGGAACCAAAGTCTGCCTGGAGAATCTGACCTAGACCTGGATGTTAGGAACCATCCAAGGATCTTATCTAGTTGAGAGTTTAAGCTACTTTACTGAAACCCAGTGTCTCTGGTAAATCCTCCCAGGTCGGACCTCAAACGGTTTCAGCACCACCTGGGTTTGAGTCATGAGCTCAAAGTTCTGTCACACTCAACTGGTTTACCTTCCTGTTTTCCTCTCATAATGACCAGAACCTCTTTAAGCCTCTTTCCCACTGAAATTATCGGGGTTAACACATGTTTTTCAAACATGGTCGACCCGCCGACAATCAGCTTCCTTCCAACTGGCTAATAAAGCTGGTCTAACCCCTTGCTGGCAGCTGCATGGCCTCCTTTCCCCTGCTGCTGCGTGTCTGGTGAAATCATCACGTAGGTTAGCGTTGATGATGTCAGCAGTGCAACAGAAATCAGGGAAGTAAACAATGGAGAGCAGTATGGAAGGAAGCCAGGACATAGTCAGTGTGCTTTATTGTTTCTCTCTATTATCTGACTGAATCCCTCTGGCAGATAACAGAAATAATAATCCCGCTGGTCCATGTTAATCCAATTATAACAGAGTTGTTTCTGCTTGGTAGATCAGAAGCGAGTGGCACGGTGTATTGACGTCCGTACCTTGCGTTCAATGGTATCATGAAATTTAGTGGGTCAACCCGGCTCTGGTGTTCCCACAGCATGGCGATCAGAGCGATCAGATTTTATCGCGGGTCGCTTGCTGAGTCGTTTGATCCGGGTAGACACGCATCAGTGAGCTGTTCCCACTGCCACTAAAAGCCCATTGTTCCAAAGTTTAAACAGGTTTTTCAGCCAGTGGGAAAGGGGTATTAGTCCTTTTCAGCCACACAGGAGCTGGAACTTAAAACGCTGCTTTCAACGAACAAGGAGCCAGTTCCCAGCTCTGTCAGTGCGTCAGATTTATTCAAACGGAGACGAAAGTCCACCGAAAATAAAAGCAGAGGAAGACTACGACCATGAGACAAGCAAAGCAGCCAATATGGACAAAGTTCTAGTAGCAAGGATGCTTCTTTTTGCCGTACAAGCATTTATGATTTTACCAGGTTAAAGTTGTGACATTAGCAACTATTCAGCAAAGTTATTGCAAACACTTGTAGAGTAGCGCTCCTCACGCTGTAGTTAAATCCACCGCCTCATGTACTTGCGCTCGGTATGCTCTCGTTTGGCCCGACAGAAAGGCGATGCTACTGTAGCACCAGTTTCTGGTTCCAGGATCTGGGTGGCTCTATCTTTCCCATGGAGTCCCTCAGGGCTCTGTTCTTTCACCTGTGCTGTTTGCATTTATATTCTCAGCAGTGTGGCATCAATAAAAACGTATGCTTCAATGTCATTGTCAGTAAATGTCAGACTTGTTCCCTGTTTTCAACTTTTAAATCCATGCAACAGATGTTTCATCTGTAGGAAAACAAGGTTAGAAGTCAGGAATACACGGTACAACTTTACAACAGGGACGAATCCCAAAGTTATGAGTTTTAGATTAATGCTCTATTGATGCAAAATTGTAATTTAGTAACTTGGAACATGTGGTGTCAGATGAATGTGCGAGTGACGACAAGCAACGAATACATATCTTACATTTATTCACACTGACTCACACTCACAACCCAGACACCTAAACCTATGTCTTTGTTGGCAGTTATCCTTTCTTATACCCATCTCCAATCCCTTAGTCATCTGCATAAAAGGAGATTTATTTACTGATTTTTAAAAATATTTTTATTATTGAGTGTGTATGCAGGCTGTGTGTGAGTCCTTAGCTGGTCTTTAATGTTTATAATGGCAGGTACTACTATGCACTACACACTTTGGAGTCCATAATAAATTTCCCTTAAGGGATAATAGTCTATTCTATTCTATTCTATTCTAGCCACATGTATAAGCTGATAGGAAAGACTGTAACAGCTCCCTGAGACCTCATATCGGGACGACAGTGGCGTCGGATGTAGGAGTTTGCCCTAAAATCGAAGGATTGACGGTTCTGGCTCCGACTTTCAGTGTCGTTGTGTCCTTGGGCAAGACACTTCACCTGCATTGTCTACTGATGGTGGGTCAGAGGGCCCGGTGGCGCCAGAGTATGGCAGCTCCGCTTCTGTCAGTGGGCCTCAGTGAGCCCCAGGGCAGCTGTGGCTACAATGCAGCTTGCCACCATCAGTGTGTGAGTGAATGTAGTGTAAAGCGCTTTGGTTAAGTCTGCTGACTTGAAAAAAGGTGCAACATAAGTACAGGCCATTTAATATCTTGGTGACAGCTCAGAAGTTCCTAAATCTTAAAACGTATATTCTAGTGTTTGGACTCAAGGACCTGCTGAACCACCTGGACCCACTGTTTGCTGAAGAATGGCAGCTCCTTGGTGTCAGTATCCATGCAGATATTATACTCCACAAACACATCAATGCTGTTGGTAAAGCCTACTCTGGCTGGGCTCAATACTCCACCAATCATGGAGCGAGAGGCGGGGCCATAATCCAACTGTGTTTTTCTGTAACCATAGCAGTGATTGCAGCTCCAACAGAGCAGTATTTTATTGATGCCCTTTATTACTCCCGAAAAGTTGAAATCTGCTAAAATTTCAACAATGGGCAGTTTTTGATCTCATCCATAATCATCTGATTGCTTCAAACCAGATGTGTCAAACGTACACACATACTGTAGTCTAAAAACACTCTGGTAAAAGTTGAAGCATCAACTTGACCTCTTTACTCAAGTAAAAGTGAAAAAGTATGTCTTACTTGACACCTCTGATTCTAACCTTTTTGACTCTGTTAGTCCTGCATTTCAAATGGGGCTCTTCTTCTCCTCTCCAGGCTGATATGCCGTCAACACCGTGTAAATTAGTCTGGCTGGCCAGGCTTGGTAAAAACAACTTTAATAAACTCTCTTTTATCCAAAGCAAAACTGCTTTTATCTTTTAAGAATTTGGATGACGCTTTTATTTCACCCTCCCCAGGCTACTGCCATACATCGTAAATTAAAACTAATTTATCGCCTTCAATTTTGGACTTGCTTCCTGTTCATGTTAGGATCCATATAACGATTTATTGTTTATCATTAAAGCTTTAAATAGAGTGGCTCCAGAAAATACGGCAGATCTAGTTACCTTAGTAACAGTCATCAGGATGGCATGGCGGTCTGCGGCACACGGCAGCCCAACATATAGGGTTTTATCCAGGCGCCCAGGCCTCAGGACGGCAGGATCAATGATGTCTGGAAAAAAAATAAACAAACTTAGATAAGTGAAGAGTCACGACATCATGATAAGCCGGGGGATCAGACGATAACATGTGAGTTGATAAGATTGTACAACATGTTAGGATTATAATCATTGGTGATGTGTGAGTTTATTACCCAATATTACCTGCCTGTTGTGAGTCAAAACTAATGTTCTCCCAAGAAGTTTATCTAATAAGGCCTGTTCCTCTGTCAGGATATACAGTTATCATCTTCATTATGGCAATTACAGTATTTGAAAATGGAATGAGAGCGGCTTCCTTCAGCTAAGAACAAAGTGTAATATTTTGATAAGGCTGGAGCCTTGGATGTCTAACCATCTGCTAAAATGTGACGATGCAATTATGCAATGATGTGGCAGAGGAGTTGTATAAAATATTATTCAGGGCCACTTCATGAGATGTTAACCCCGGTCGGTAAGTGCTGGTTTCTGTAACTCTAAGCAACTTCTCTGATCCAAGTAAGATTATAATTTCTGTCAGAATCTGTTGTCCTGTCTCCTGGTTATTTAATACATAAACATTATGAGGTGTTATTTAAAGAGTTTGTCCTGAGTGATCTCTTTTCAGGAAAATAACCAGAGAGAGAAAGCTTCAAGGTGGGAAAACAGAGCTTTCACTAACAAACATCAGGGATGGTTTGGGTCAAACAAACAGAGGGAAATTAAGCTTCCAGAGTAGCAACCGGTGGGAGAACCTCTCTAGACTGATGCTCCCAGTCCCACTGCCGCCTACCTGTCTATTGGTGCATCTAAACTCTCTGCATGTGAAGAAATTAAATCAAGCATGTTTTTTTGGAACACCAGTAGTTGTGTTTCCATTGACAACCAAATTGCACAAATAAAATACATTAATTTCCTAAACTGAGATGCATCCCTTTTTTGGTCAAATCAAAAGTGCGTTATTTGGAAAATCTGCAAAGGAAACGTTTTCACATAACAAGAGTCCGACGATCAACAACCAGATGATACTAGTGGCCAAACACACGGAGAAGGCTGCAGGAAGTAGCAGGAGGATGGTGGCATGCCATGTTGTTTTGGCTTTCTATTTTGATGGAAACACTGCAATGGCACGTTTTTTCGTGAGCTCATAAAAACCCTGTCTGCAAACAGGATTTGTGCATTCCCAAACACATGGAAACCCATCTAGTTCCCCTCCCACTTAAACCTGAAATGGGTTTCTTAATCAGGATTTGACTCTTAAATATTACAAAGAGCGGTGTAATTTTGCCAATCAGCTTAAAGGTTCTATTCATCGTCCTTCCTTTCTCCAATCAGATTAATGGAGCTAAGCTTAGATGAACCACAAACTTTAAACCAGAGTTCTACACGCAACCAATCTGGTTCTGAATATTCGATTTAAACTTTAGTAAACATCTGCTAGGGAAACAACTGAGAAAGTATGTGGAGTAATGTGATACGCAGTGTGTGTGTCGGGGTATGAAGTTTGTAGGGAGTCCAAGGGTTCTACTGTAGGGTTCTGCAGCAGCTTCCCAAGTTCTACTATCCTTGTTTATCTGGAGATGACATGTATTTACTATTTTAGATGCAGTCGAAAAGAGTGGTCAAAGAACAAGTTAACCTTCATCAGTGCAGACTGAACGCCTGCATGGTTTAACATGAGATCGTGTTACGCCATTCAGGCAATTTTGGAGCAGCTTTTTCAGTTGCTGCTCCAACATGGTGGCATGAGCTCCTTGTCCGCATTAGACAATCCTCTTCACTGTCTATTTTTAAAACTCGTCTTAAAACCTAATTTTATTCTTTGGCTTTTAACACAGCATTAGATTGTTGATGTTTTATTGTTCTTTTTTTAAATGGTTTTATTTGATTTTGTTTTATTATACTTGTTTTATTCCTTTAAACCTCTATCTTGTTTTTATCCAATTTTAACTTTACCTGATATGCACAGCACTTTCTGGCAGCTGTGGCTGTTTTAAAATGCTTTATAAATAAAGTTAAGTTAGGACTGGAGATAGCGAGCTGGTTCTGCAGCAGTGAGGTGCACGTGAAATATTGACAAAAACGGATGGTGTACCCGGCCTGTTGGTTGCAGCCATGATGAAGACCTGTTTTCGCGTCTCCAAGCCGTCCATCTCTGTCAGCAGCTGATTGACGACCCGCACACTGGCTCCTGACTGAAGACAAGCAGAAAACAAGTTAGAGATGTACGCTCAGATACCGGCTGGTCAAGCTGTGGGGATGATAATGTGTCTAACCTGACAGACAGGACAGAGGTTATCTCGTTCAGTCAAAAACATTTCAAACAGTTCAGTGTTTTTAGAGATTTGAAAGAAACCAGATAAAGCATCTACCGCCCTGCTGCCTGATAAGAGGGCGGAGGCAGCAGAACCGACGCGTGTTCCTCACCTCGTGGCCTGAACGGCGAGGACACAGGGCGTCAATCTCATCGAAGAAGATGACACAAGGAGCAGAGTTGCGTCCTCTCTGGAAGACCTGGCGGACGGCTCGCTCGCTCTCCCCCACATACTGCACACAGCAAAGATCCAGCTGTTAGCAACCACGTCAGAGACATGGTTGCTGACAGAGACATACAATGCTATTTAGAAAACAAATTCTTTTAGCATTTTTAAAAACCTCTGCTCAGAGCAATCCTATAAACCTCTATTCTACTAAAATAGAGGAACTGATCTTTCATCGTGATTCAGCTGCTCTAGACACTGCTGAACCTTTTGATGCTCATTGATGCGTGTCAGCCATTGACTTTGTTAAGCAGCTGCTTCTACTGCTTAATCGTGTGCAGTGTGAAGCATTAGTTCTGGGAAAAACGGAGAGAGAAGAACAGGGCAGGAACTCTAAGGTTCTTCACACACTGACCATGTTTAGCAGCTCTGGACCTTTGACGGAGATGAAGTTGAGGCCTGACTCATTTGCCACTGCCTGCAGGAGAGAGAAGAGGAGAACAAAGTGAGACCTTAAAGTCGTAGGGAAGCGGCTGTTCCAACCGTTGCATTTCCGAATTTCCCGAGTGGAGCACGACTTTACACGAGTGAATAAAGTGAATGTGAATGGTCGTTTATCAAGAGGGCGGGATTGTTGTGGCGTAAGGTTTGCAAGCATTTTGATTGTGGCTGGTTTCTCTGAAGCATCTTGCTAACCAGTTAGCAACTTAGTGCTAGCAGTTTCCCAATGGGAAATTCCATTGGGACCAAGAAGCACTAAATTGGTGACTTAGAAACAACACTGTCAAGGAACGCTATGGACAGAGGAAACATGCAAGAGGAGGAGAGTTTAGTGTCGGAGGTCGTGGATGAGTCTCCTCCGTCATCCATTTTTTATTTTAGAGGAGAAAAGCGGGGACGAAGATGTTGTGGAAGAGGACGCCAGGGCGGCAGAAGCTTGGTTTGGTGTAGAAGGCTTCCAGCCGTACATGTTTGAGCCCTTGCCTCGCAACGCTGCCAGTTCTGTTAGCTCTACGCCTGCTGAAGACACAGACGTCCATCCCCGTAAACACTGGGACGGAACTCAATGGGAAAGGAAATGATTCTTATTTTTTATTTAAAACGATGCATATACTCTGTGTGACTAAGGAAGTCCCTGCATGTTGCTTAGCTCCATCTCATGCTCACCTTAGCCAGCAGGGTCTTCCCACAGCCTGGAGGCCCGGCCAGCAGAACCCCAGATGGTGCGCTGAGCCCCAGGGCTCTGAACTGCTCCGGAGACCGGACAGGAGCCTGCAGGACACACAGCCGCCATGGGGACAGAAGATGTGTCAGACCCAGAGAGAACAGGTGGAGCAGATGGAATCTGGGAAAGGTGGCGTTTACCAGTATTGCCATGGTGAGCTCCTCCCTGATGTCCTGCAGAGCTCCTACGTTCTCCCAGGTCACGTCTGGTACTGTGGCAAAGCCCTCCCTCTTGGCTGAAGGCTGAACCCGGCCCAGAGCGTCCTGAAAGTCGGACATGAGGATGCAGAGTCCAGCCAGCTCCTGCTCCGACAGCGTGTCCGTGTTCTTCAATATGCCAAGGAGCTGCTGAAGTTCTCCCTCCTAAAATAAAGAACATCATCCCTCAGAGCAACCAGAGTCTGACCTAAAACATGCGGGCTGAACGGAGCCAAACGGACCTGCTCAGTTCTAACAACCTCATCAGTCACAGCCTCCATCTGCTCCGGACTTCCTGACGGTTGTTCAGGGCAGTCCGGCGGAGTCTGGGCCAATGGCCTGGTTTCCAGCAGAACCCGGTTCACGGCAGCCATAGCAGCTTCCCGGCACAGAGCCATGAGGTCCGCTCCCACGTAGCCTGGAGTGAGCCGGGCCAGCTGCTGGTAGTTGAAATCCGCGGGCAGTGTCAGCTTCCGACATAAGGTCCTCAAGATCCTGGCAAAGGAAACCCAGACGCTTTAATCATCCGCACGGTTAAACCAACCGGCAGCCAGATTCATTAACCAATAAGCTGAATAAAACTGAACCAAAGCAGCAGGTTGGCTGCCAGTCGCTCTGTCTTTCAGATTCTTACCTGAGCCGAGCGCCCTCATCGGGAATCCCCAGACAGATTTCTCTGTCAAACCGGCCGGCTCTGCGGAGGGCCGGATCCAGGGAGTCCGGCCTGTTGGTGGCGCCGATCACCAGTACCTGAGCAGTCACTGTGAGACTGTTCAAATCTAAAGAAACCCAGATGAAGAGACGTCACTGAGTTGCTACGGTGATATTCATCAAACTCTTAGAACTAGAACACAAACAATTGACTTAAAATTAATGTCAATTAGCTGTAAGATTAAAACCGGTTCCATCTGGATAACTGTTAATGTCCATCAAAAGGGAATTTCTTTCTGTGCTGGTGCCTATCTCCAGCTGTCTACAGGCGAGAGGCGGGGTCGACCCTGGACAGGTTGCCAGTCCATCACAGGGCAACACAGAGACAAACAACCATTCATGCACCCACTCACACCTAAAGAGAATTTAGAGAAGCCCTAACAGTCATGTTTTTGACTGTGGGAGGAAGCTGGAGTACCCAGAGAGAACCCACGCATGCTCAGGGAGAACATGCAAACTCCTTGCATAAAGATGCTGGGCCCGGAATCGAACCCAAAACCTTATAGCTGCAAGGCAGCAGTGCTACCCACTGCTGCCTTGCAACCTTTGCCTATCTGATTATTAATCAGAAAAATAATCAACAGATTAATAAATTTGCAAAATAATCCGTTAGTTGCAGCCTAAGATTAAACAAAGAGCTAAATCTGTTAGTGTCCACTTCATTAATGAAAGTGAAAAATAGTCTGACAGTATATCAGAGCGACATACCCAGTCTATTAATGATTGTTCTACATCTCTGTTCATTAAAAATTATAAATGTTTTACATATTTTATTCTTCTTTTTATTCCGTAACCTAAAAAGGTTCCTGTTTTGTTTTATCTTATAAATACGTTTAATAATGTGTAAGAAAATCTTTTTGGTTATTCAGTCAGGATTTAATATAGCTAGAACAATAAATTGTTATAATAATCCTTTTTTTTTAATATATTCAGCATTATGGAAACATTTTTTATCCCTTTATATTCTGGAAACATCTTCTTGATATAAGAGAAAACTGTTTTTTCAGAAAATGGCTGCTTATCACTGCATGAGGCTCCTCTCTAGAAGCACGTTCTAAAGACGCCTTCTCCTACCGTCCATGCAGGTCAGCAGCTGGGCCACGATCCTCCTCTCCATGTCTTTGGAAGCCACCTCTCTCTTAGGCGTGATGGCATCTATCTCATCGATGAACACAATGCATGGACTGGAGGTCTGCAGAGGAAGGGTCAGGGGTCACCGGTTTGACTCTCACCATTTCAGATCATGAACAGAAGAAGAAGCAGCGCTACCATAGCCAGCTCAAACAGCTCTCTGAGCTTCTGCTCCGACTCTCCTGACACCCCAGATACCAGCTCTGGAGCAGACACCTTCAGCATGGGGATCTGCAGCTCCTGAAACACAAACCCACAGCCTCTCATTCTCTGCTAAATGAACCCAGCTCCCAGACGGACACATCGCTTTTCTGCAGCCTGGCTCACCCCAGCCACAGCCTGGGCCAGCAGGGTCTTCCCACAGCCAGGAGGTCCGTGCAGCAGGAAGCCCCTGGGAGGAACCATCCCGAGGTGCTGGTAGACCTCTGGGTGGCGCATATGAACCAGCAGCTTGCACACCTCCTGCAGTAAAACATCAGACACAGAATTAAAGACCATGCCCTGCAGAAGGTCAGCAGAAGGTGAAGGCACTGACCGTTAGGATCTCCTCATTACCCCCGACATCCTCAAACCTCAGGTGGGGATACTGCAGCTCTGGGGACTTGGACTTTGCTTAAAAAAAAAAGAAATATAATCTTTAGATGCAACAAAACAAGTCTGATGTTTTGACCAAATATGCTCTGAACTATCAGCCTGGTGGGGAATGGGGGTGCTTTAGAAGTTAGGAGGCGAGAGAACATGCTGAACACCATCTAGGAGATGACCGTGAAGCTTTCAGCTACAGTAACCATAGAAACAAGGACCTCTAACTGGGCCCTCCAGGGACCCTTCAGCTTGGTGGTCCCTCAGTGCTGCCACCTGGTGTTCTTGGTTATGGGAGCAATACCGTTGCAAAATTATTTGCAAATATGTGTGGAGAGTTGTGTGTCTGTATCTAAATGTGTGTGTGCAGTGGGATTTGAAAATAAGTGAGGAGATTTGTCTCTCTGTACGAGTATCTGCAAATATGTAAAATAACTTGTGTGTAATATATTTGCAAATGTGTAAAAAGAATCCATAAATCTGTATTTAGTGATTAACAGTCCGAGCCTGCTTAGAAGTTTATCTGTTGCCTCTCTTTACACTCGTGATTTTTGCTACACTTCTGCCGTGTGAGATCGGCAAATACGTAGAGAGGATTCGTATGTGTAATATCCTGACTTGCTACCCTGAGCGCAGCCTCGCAGGCTTATTGCGGCAGTTTATCATAAAATCAGCTTTTCTGACCATCCGTAATTACTTCTAAGATATCAAAGAAAAAGTTTTGACTTGGAAAAAATTTATTTTGAACATCGTAAATGATACTTTAAGATATCTGATATTATATTATGACTAGTGAAAATAAAAATTCAAGATATCAATCAATCACATTTTGGAGAGTCAAAATGCCTTTAGAAATATCTTAAATGGCATCGCCTGATTCATCATTGAAAGTTTCACACATCTGGAATTATAATCAAGATATCTCATTGTTGAGTATGACTAGCCAAATCTAGATGCAGACAACACAACTGACGCATTTGCAATAATTCTGCAACAATATTGCTCCCATACTCTGTGACTAGTTTGAAAAAGTCTTGTGAAAAATACTGTGTTACAGGGTCAGCATAAAAACACAAAATACAGACCTAGATCCTTCTGCCTACAGACAACTTTGCATTAAACATATTAATAAAACCAGAACACGCCAACTGGCCCCCTCCTCCACAGGTTCAGGCTGCCTGTGGATCGGGTCCACACTGCTCAGTGAGGTATGCTCACCTTTCTTATTCTTGATCACTCCCTGGGAGTCTGCAGAATGGGCCGAGTTCTTTGACCTCTTCTTTGACCTCTTCGTCTCAGGCTCCAGTTGGGATGCACCTCTCTGTGTAGAAATTGAGACAGCAGAAGGTGAAGGAGTTTAACTGCTGCTCTCTGATCCCCAAGGTGTTCCAAACAGGTTCCTCCATACCAGCAGCTGCCGCTGCCAAAGGCCAAATCAACACTGATTGAGGATCTATTATTAATGAGCTTTATTTGTTCCAAAATGCAGGAATTGTTCAAAGTCAGGATTTTAGAGCCAATAAAAGAAAAAAACATCTGATGTCTCCTCGTCTGAACTTGACCTACCAAACACCCCGGGAGCTTTCAGTTCATTAGATCTTTGTTCTACCTGATCCATGGTGGTTTGTGGCGCTGCCAAAGGGTTAAAAAAACATACCAACTCCTAAGGATACCCGTCAGAGTAGCATCAGATTAAATCTGATTCCCATCTAGTTATTGTCAGGCTCACTGTGAGGGATCGCTGTAGACTCAATCTAATATCTACTGTCTCTAGCTGTTTTTTCAGAGAATCAATGACTGGATGCAATCAGCTGGTTTTACTTAGATAGAAAACTGAACCTTTAATCGTTCTGGAAGATCTGATTGAACTGGATCTAGAAAGTGATATCAGAAGACTGGAGCTAAAGAAATAAACTGAATGGAAATGAAAATACCATCAAGTTAGCATTACCACCTAATTACCATCAGGTTAGCATCGGGTTACCGCTGGGTTACCATCATGTTATTACTTGGTTTCCATCAGGTTACCATCAGGGTACAACCAGGCTACATGCTGCCCTCAGTTACTACGTACATTTGCTTCTGTGTCCACTGACTCGTCTTTCGAAAGGTCGATGAAGACGGGTCGTGTCGTGGGGCCTCTGCCTTTGTCAATGAACCAGCCTCCAGGGGAAACTACGGTGCCTTCATTTTGAGCTGGGTTGGTTCTGCCTGCTGCAGTAGGGCCCTTACGGTACAGGGCTGTAACTGAACTGTTGGGCTGTGGATAGAAACACAAAACATTAAATCTTCACTAAAATAGGACAAGATTTCTCCAGAAAAAAATTAAAAAAGGATGGTTGATTCTGATTCAGTCTGCGTTTGGTTATGGACTGATCCCCTTATATATTTCAGGATAGGACCAGATCTGTTTGTCTCACAAAGAGCCACAGGACATAGGTAAACTGAAAGTTAGCAGGTTGCACCACAAACAACCTTCAGTGTGGATGGTGCTGCTGAGGGAAGAAGACGCTGTCAGAGAGAGAGTCAGGAGATGCCAGGAGGGCTTATTCTGCTTCATCTTACAGGGATTTAAAAAAGTCAAACCTTATCAGTGCCTAACACTGACATTCTATAAAAATTACTCATAGAGATGATGCTAGCTGCTAATTGCTAAGATGCTAACCACAGTTTAAATTCTACTGCGCTCAAATCGGGTTGGATATGAAATATAGAATCCCTGGTTTCTGCTTTCTCACACGTGGTCCAACATCTCTCCTCCTCCAAATATGGATTAATGATCGGCAATGACTAGAAGGCGGGGCCTAAATCAGAGTTGTTTTAATGACTTCCTGGATCCGTTCAATATCAGTAGATTAAAGATTCAACGTGCAGAAATAGTGAAGGCCAGAGCCTCCGTGGTGAGAAA
>NW_015150685.1:769832-776502 GCF_000732505.1 Cyprinodon variegatus
GTTCTTGCCCCAAATGATCTTAAAACATACTTTTATTAACCAACAGAAAAGAGAACTTTTAACTTAATGCTCTGAGCTCTGTGAGCGCTCCATTGGAAGCTGCTGCCGCCACAGTGCATGCTGGGATAGCTGTCGGTCTCAAGAACGGACAAGTCTGCTCTGATGCGTGCTGGGTAAATAGGGAGGGGTGAGAAAAACATCTGGGGACGTTCTCTATTCTCAGTCTGCTGTTTCTCAGTAGGACAACATGTATGAAAAGGATGATGTGGTTGAAATACTCATTTGCCTAAAAATTCTGCATACAGTGTATTGAGAAACAGCTAAGGACTTCCAAGGATCCAGTCCAGGTAGACAGCGTCCTTTGAAGACCTAGCCCATGGATTCCAACAGCCATTGTGTGTCGACAGACATTGCCCAATAAAGCAGAGGAACGGTTCTGAATATGAACTGTCTTGGCTTCTCTTACCGTGTTTCCCAGCACCTGTTCATCGCTGTCTGAGGAGTCCTCCGAGCTGCTGCTGCTGTCCCTGAAAACAAAGGATCGGTTTGAACGATTTATGCTGTCCTGAGGAGAGCTGCTATGTCTCAACCCTGGATTCTGAAGGAACAACTAATGTCCAGCAGGAGAGAAGATAACCAATGAGAGAAGACAGCTGTAGTTTTATTGTCCTGAATCCCTGTGAAACTGAAGGTTGCTTCATGTTCAGTTTCTGGACTCTGACTAGAAACACATTCTCTGCTCTGACCAGACATCAGCTGGTTTCACACAGAAACCAGTAGAGAAGCTGATTCTCCCAGTCTGTTCCCACCTACAGCATATAAAGCTAGGTGCTAGCTCAGTAGGTTAAAGCAAAAAGCTGCGATCCTTCAGAAACCAGATGCCGATGGAGGGATTCTCACCAGAGCCCTTCAAAGATCATCATTTTAATCACCAGAAAAGTGGTGTGGTTTATCTAGTCATTAGGTTAGGTGGCTGCTGCTCTGAAACAGGGGAGGTGCTACTTAAATCCAAATGCAACATTTAAATCTCTAGAATAGGTGAAAATCTTGAATAATAAACTCTAGAAACCACTGCAACAGTTCAGCACAAGAAGATGGTTCTGACTGAATGATCGCATTTTGCTCTGGTTCGAGTCTGATGAGGAAATCCTCCCCTCTGTCTGAAAATACTGCAGCAGCGTATTTTAGCACATAATAAATGTTAATTTTATGGCAAGGGTGTAACTTTGTGATGAAAGTTTGTGGGGAGGTGGCTGATGGAGCTACAGTTACTAGACCCGAACGCATTCATTAGGTTTATGTAGTTTCCAAAAATGAGCTCAAACATATATTTATTGAATGCTTTTCTATTGTTAAGAACACAAGTGAACCATAATACACTGATATTTCTATTGATAGATAGTAAGAGAGATGCCTTTTAGTGCATTACATATATAGGGCCCTAAAACATTACTGTATAAAAATACAAAAAAAACAAATATCATTTGATTCCGATGTTAAAACCGATATATCGTGCATCCCGAGAAGAACAATTTCAATTCCATCCATCCATCCAGAAAAATATAGATATGCTGCATTATAATTATAGAACAGCTTTTTATTTTATTTTAAAACTTTCTGGTAAACTTGGAGATTTATTTTATTGCATGTTGCATATCCCTTTAAATCTGCAGCTCTCCCTACTTCTCTCTGTGCTGTTTAAGAAGATTTATGAACCTCTTTACTGATATAATTATGCCAGAAACTACATTTCAAGATGTGTAGAAGCTCTGCAGTCTATTTCTTTCTACACAATAGGAAAACATGTTAATTTTAACCTGTATTTTAACTGTTTTCTCAAGCTTCTTGCAATATATTAACTTGTATAAACTTATAATCTGTTGCAGTTTTGGCTGAAAAAGCTCCGTATGTCTGTCGAACAGATTTTCCTGTGGTATGATCTCTATTTTTTTAACCAACCCATCTCCTAACGTTTACTTAAACATCGAAGTAGCTGCTGGTTAATATTCACTGAGTGCTGCTGTGTGTCTCTCCTTCAACCACGTAGCTACTCTCTACGCAGTGAAATGCGGCCGCAAATCAGATGTCTCAAAGTGACAGATCCGATTATGTTACACCGAGAGGCAGGACACAGGAGCAGCACAAGAGAGGAAAAAAACACTGACTCAAAACGCTCTGAATGAAGACAGTTAGCAGCACCCAACCTCTGTTAGCTTTGGCTAAAGTAAATGAGTGGAAAGGGGAATAAAGGCTAACTTATTGGTGGGGACATGTCTCAAACAGGCCAAAGTTGTTTAGGGATATGTCCAAAACAATCCTTCAGAAACGTACGCCTGTTGTTTATGGCTACTTTTAACAGTGCATGTTTGACCACTGATTGGAAACTCCTATCAGAACGTCTGTTCCAACAGGTCCACTAGTGTTTGCTGCTGCTTTGGTTTCCCTGCATTAAGGAGAGCAGCTCAGAGGTTTCAGACCCTGATCTAGGAGACTTCATGAAGTTCTGGAAAGCAGCTAATGCCAGAGCTGAACCTTTCCTGCAGAATGCTGTTAATATGGACCACAGCAGTATGGAAATAACTTTATCCCAATATTGATAAAACAAAAACCCCATTTCAAGAAAGCACATTTGATCAACTTCTCAATCAAAAATGTTGAAGATTACTTGCATTCTTTTCATCCATCCATCTATTTTCCGTCACGCTTTATCTTAGCTGGGGTGGCGAGTGGTGCTGGTGCCTATCTCCAGCTGTCCAAGGGGCAAGAGGCGGGGTCCACCCAGGACAGGTCGCCAGTCCATCACAGGGCAACAGGACAAAACAACCATTCACACACTCACACCTAAGGAGAATTTAGAGAAGCCAACCTACTGTATTTTCACGACCATAAGGCGCATATAAACGTCTTTTTTTCCCCTCAAAATGTGCTACGCGCCCTATAGTGCAGTGCACCCTATGTGTGTTGTTACTGCGGACGTTGTTGAGACCACCATCAGAACGTTAAAGGAGGAAGTGTGGGCGTGGATTGTGTATAAAAGAACAGGTATGTGCTTTATGCAGAAATCCTCATTGAGGAGATGATGAAAAAGTGGCTGAGGGAGGTGAATGTAAGGAGACCAGGTGTTTTTTTCCACTCATCACCATCGCTGTTAATCTGTGACTCCATGCGTGCCCATCTCACAGCTGATGTGAAAAACATGGGGAAACAAATGAACGCTGTGCTTGCTGTTATTCCGGGAGGTCTGACAAAGGAACTTCAACCGCTCGACATCGTTTTGAACCGGCCGTTCAAAGTAATGCTACGTTCACGCGTCTGCTGCTTCATTTTTGCTGCTTGTACCAGTTTAGTTCTGACGCGCGGCTGAAGCTTTGCTGCTCTGGCTGCGTGATGCAAAAGTGTGTCGGACGCGCGTTGGGCGGAGCTACTCTATCCTTTCTTTGCCTTGCAGCTATATTTGCTGTGATCAGTGGGAGTAAAGTAGTTTTAATATGTAATATGTAATAAGTGCCTTCTAATATTATTTCTGTCGGAGCCGCTCAGACCCCCACATACCAGCGGTGCGCTGTCAGTAGGATCCCATTCAACAGCAGCATCTGGTCGGGTCGCCTCCTCGCGGTTCACCGCAGCAGCTGGTAGGTGTTTTTCATCTAAATAATCTAAACTGCAGGCACCAGGATTATAAAAGCGAACATATTCTGCTGGCAGATTTCTGCATTTTAAGTTAATTTATGCGTCAATAAGCTGTTTCAGAGGATTGATCACAGCGCCCTGTGTCAGCGATGTGTCTGTCTCACGGCCAGCTCCCAGGTTTGATTAATACTTTGTAATAAATACATGAATAAAGCACAAACATACTCAGTTTTGCTCCCGCTCTATTTTTAAATACGCAGTAGAGGTATTTAAACGTAGTAGAGGACATGTACCTGTATATAAAACCCACGCCCTATAGTCCGGTGCGCCTTATCTGTGCGTTAAATACAATAATGGCACACATAACTGAGACTGCGCCTTTTAGTACGGTGCACCTTATGGTCGTGAAAATGCGGTAACAGTCATGTTTTTGGACTGTGGGAGGAAGCCGGAGTACCTTCTGCTTTCTTTTCAAATCCTGCTTTTACAGATTTCCCGCTCTCCTCTTCTGATTGGTCTGTGCAATCGACCAATAAGAATGACTATAGTAAAGACTCATTTCTATCGGTCTAAACACAGATCAGCCAGAAGTGCAGAGAGGGGAATCTGTAAAAGCGGGATTTCAAAAGAATTAAATTCATAATATCTGCAGAGTTGAGCAGTTCTTAGCACTGTTGCCTTGCAGCAAGAAGGATCTGAGTTCAATTCCTGGCCCTGGGCCTTTGTGCATGGACTTTAGGCGCCTTTAGGCCCCACCGCGACCGTGATGGGAATAAGTAGGAGAAGATGGAAGGATGGGAATTCAGAAAGCTCAGATTTAAATAAAAAGGATAAAAAATAGAATCTGAAAAGCTTTTAACAAAAAGAAAACCTGAGAAAAATCTTTTTGGATTGAGAAGTTTTTCGAATGTGTTCTTTGCTATGAATGGTTTTAAAGCTTCAGCGGGTCATGGAGGGCCGCTCACCTGGTCTCATTGCAGCTGCTCCGGGCTCTCTTGGCCAGATGTTTGCTTTCCAGGTCGTTTAGCTCCACCTCCTCTTTGACGGCCTTGAACACTTCAACATGCAGATGAACAGCAGCAGTTAAGTCCCCGTCACAGAACTGATCCTCCTGGGTCTAGATTCTCATCAGTTCCACAGCCTCACATTGGACCTGGCCCACCATGTTGGTCCGGTTCTTACCTTTCTCCACCTGGATCCTAAAGGCCGTCTTGTTTCTCCGTCCGTAGTCCATCCTGAGGGCAGAACCACAGAAGTGTTCAGCGGCTGACCCACTGAGGCAGCAGGGAGTGGACCGGCTGACCCACTCAGGCGGCAGGGAGTGGACCGGCTGACCCACTCAGGCGGCAGGGAGCGCTGCTAAAGATGTATCCACAGATAATTGATGGACCAGAGACGGCCAGCGGGGTCCAGATGAGACTACCTGAGAATCATTACCTGAACTGTCTCTGAAGGTCCACGGCCATTTCTGCAAGGTCCACATATTCGCTGCTGCTGGAGGCCATATACTGAAAGCACAGTCAACATGGAGCATGGTCAGAACCAGCTGCAGGAACATACTGATGGCTTTGGATCTTCTACAGTAGGTGGTCATAAACCGCATCTCTGGTACCATTCTGAGAAAACGTCTTCAGTTTTTAGCAGTAGTGGAAAATAACCAAATAAATTTACATAATTACTGTACTTAAGTACTTTTTTTATGAGCATCTTTACTTGATTAATTTTTCTTTATAATCCTGTTTTTCATCCATCATGGCAGAAAGCAACCCTTAGGACTGAATCTAGATGCCACTGATTTAGACTTCCTGTTCTCCATCAGCTTAATCATTTCCATAGCTGATAGCAACATTTAATCTCATGCTGTTTGGCTTCACTGATAAACAAATAAACGTTGATCTAGGGCAGTGCTATGCGTCTGAATAACGTATCACCATAAAGCTTTCCCTATCACTCAGTATCCACCATTATTTAACACCAACCCTTTATCCTACACTAACCCTGTGAAAGGTTTCCTCTGCTAGTTCTGGGGAATTACAGATCGTTTTATCAGAACTGATCTGTCACCATAAATATAGATATTGTTTAATCAGAAAGGTGAAATTCTGCCAGAACTGATTTTTCTTCCAGGATGGATTTTTCTATCTAGCATCGGATCGACCGTTTCTAAGTGTTAGAAAGTCCATGTTGTTTAGATGTTTTCCATTGAAAACTGTTCCTTTATATTGTGTTTTAGGTGAGATGTCAGATGTCTGACGCTCATGAACGCACCATAGACGTTCGAAACTCCATTGAACGCACCATACCTGCATGTGAGATGGCTGATTTTTTCCTACTGATGCAGCAGTGTACAGCTCATTACATCCTTCCTTTATATGTGTAGTTTAATGGTATTTTATTGTGCTGTATGGTGTTGTGTGCATATTTTTATATTGTATAAAAATTAGATTTTATGTCTAATGTTAAGCATTATATGCTGCAGATGTTCAGCTACTAAGCTAATTTTCACCATGTTCGATGTGTGCTGTATTCTCGTTCACAATAGAGTCATATATGTGTCATTGCTAAATACAGTCTTTTATGTTCAGATATAAATATTTTATGTATATTATGTATGGTGTGTTCTGCACTGACTGTTATTTGTATTCCTTTGTATAGCCACAGTAAATCCACCACAAAACCAGACATCTGCCTCCGTGTCTTTTAATGGGGACACATTCCATACACCTTACTGCTCTAAACCAGCTAACTCCTGGAGAACACATCATCTCTTTTTTGCTAATGTTCAGACCTGCTCCACTCGTTGCTTCAGGCGAGTGTCCATCCAGCCTCCTCCTCCTCGGTTCTTCATCTGGATGAGGAGGACAAACTGAGGAAGAAGAAGAAGAATCTATCAACCATCATCAGAGGTCATTCATCAGCTTATCAATCTTTTACTGAGATTTATCCACTTCTGAGCATCTGGACTGACAGCAAACCCAAAACCAAACCCAAAAATGTGGTTCTAGAATCTGGACTCTGATAGAAATGTGGTTCTACTGAA
>NW_015150685.1:777605-800148 GCF_000732505.1 Cyprinodon variegatus
CTTACTTCTTCTTTATTATTTATTATTTATATGAGTATACAAGAAAAAACAAGTGCAACAACAACATACAAAAAAAAAAAAAAAAAAAAAAAAAAAAAAAAAAAAAAATTCTAGGGGGTATTTCCTTCTTAAAAATGACACCTGGAATTCTGATTTCCGAGCAGGCAAGCAAAGCACAACATGTGGATGCTTTTCAAAATAAAACTTCCTGTTTCTAATATTGAGTTTATAGGACACAATTTAATTCAATGTAGGTAACTTATATTTTTGAACGTTTTTACCATTAACTTGGCCGTTGTTGTTCTTTTCTTAGACAGTTAAATGTAGATTCAGAGCAACATGATTAAAAATTGGATTTATATTATAGCTTATTTTATATAAATAGATGGACCATGGACGTAGTTTTGGGGGTGGGATTGGGGGGGTCATGTCCCCTGCACTTTATCAATCCTCCGTTTTGGTCCCATGCACATTTTACTGTCCAAAAACAATGGTACACTAAAGTTCACAGACGTTCGTTAAGCACTCGGACCATGCGGAAAATCACAGTTCAAGCTGAAGCCCACTTCCCTGAGTTAAGACCACCCCAAAGCTCCTGATTGGCTCACTGTGTTTTCTTTTGTGATTGGCTGTCATCGCTGTCACTCCTGAGAAGCTCACCTTACAAACATCTGATGAGCCACTGAATTGGGGTCTATGATTGGACGGTCAAACACGCTGAAGTTAGTTATAATAAAAAAAATATATTGCACCCCCCAACATTTGACCGATTCCAATTTGCCTACCGATAGAACCACTCCACCAAGGATGCCATCTCTGCTGCTCTCCACCGTGGTGTTGTCTGAAGTTTTCAGACAACACCACGGTGGAGGGCCTCATAAGAGACGAAAACGATCAGAACTACAGCGAGGAGGTGAAGCAGCCGGTGGGCTGGTGCAAACAGCCTGATCCTGAACGTGGAGATCATCTTGGACTTCAGGGAGAACCAGCCTAACCACCCTCCACTGGTCATCAACAGCTCAGCTGTAGAGGTGGTCAGCAGCACCAAATTCCTGGTGGTGCACATCACAGACACCCTCACCTGGACTGTAAACACAAAAGCGCATGTACTTCCTGTGAGGATGAGGAGAGCCCCACCCATCCTCACCACCTTCTACAGCAGCACCAGAGAGCGTTCTGACCAGCTGTCTCACTGTGGTGTGGAGGCTGCAGCGCCTCAGACTGGAAGAAGGTGAGAAGAGTGGTGAGAACAGCAGAGAGGAACATCTGGGCTCCTCTTCCCTACATTAAAGACATTTATTCCCAGCACTGCGTGTCCGGAGCCCGTAACACCATCTGTGGCACTTCACACCCCCACCATGGACTGTTCTCCCTGCTGCCCTCTGGGACAAGGCTTGCAGGTCCAGCAGATTGTGCAACAGCTTGTTCCCCACCGTCATCAGACAACGGACTTTTGAGAAAACTCTAAATCCTGTCACAAACCAAAACACTGCATATTTGCACCATATATATTAATGCATTGAACTTCCATTTTAATGCGCTTTTTGCACCATGTTTTTTGATCACTGCTGCACTTTATGAAATGAAAATGTTCATTTTGCTGCTAAGCTACTGTCTGAAAGCTATAAAAAAAAAAACAATATTTCATTTATTTTCATTTCTGCAAAATTACATTAAAAGTTGTCTAAGTCTAAATCAAAATTTTGTCAATGAGGAGGACAGACAGATTTCATTCATCAGTCTACGGCATGATCAGAAATCAATCTATGTTCAACAGTTCTGGACACCTGTCATTATATGTAGCTTGTTAGACTGGTGTCAAGCTAAGGTAGTTCCAGTCTCAACAATTATTTGATTTGTCTTTTTTTTTTCTTTTTTCTTTTTAACAATATAATGAAAGTTCTTATGAATCATAAACTGTTTCATGTTGTGTAGAATAATAAAAATATCAGAGTGTAACACTGGTAAAACCATGGATGAACCAAAAACATGAAGGTTATTTTGTTTCAAAACTATTTGTGCATTGTAATTGTGAATTTGAAGTTGTAGAGAGAGCTACGGTCTAAGTTTTGTATTTGTAGAATTAAGGGGGGAAAAAAATCACAGGTAGAATTATTTTTACACCTGTTCAAATTTTAAGTACAAGTACACAAATTCTGTTCTACAAGTTGCACATAAAAAATATCTTACATTCTCAGTTTTGCTCCAAATGGTCCAGAACTATTATTGCAAACTACTGTATATGTGCATTGTAACTTTGGTGGTTTTATTGTAGATTTTTTTTTTATCTGTCCCAGTTACCAAAAAAATATATATACCTCTCTTCAAATTCTTGAGTACAAGTACACCAATCGTGTTCTGTGAGTTTCACATATAAAATGTCTTCCATTCAGTTTTGCTACAGTAGATCTAAAACAAATGGTGGCTCCATCCACATCTAGTGAAAACTAGTGTAATTTGATGAGTCATATAACGCAAACAATTCAATTCAATTCAGTTTATTTATATAGCGCCAAATTCACAACACATGTCATCTCAAGGCACTTNTGGATGTGTGTATATATCATGTAAAACTGTAACTAAAGCGTGTAACAAAAGTAATTTCCCTCTGGGATTATTAAAGTATTTCTGATTCTGATTCTGATCATCTGGGCTTTACTCCATTACTTATTACTTATTACCTACTTCTGACTTCTACTTATTACATTTTCACACAAGTGTCTGTACTTTCTATTCCTTTATTTTTTAAAACAAACGTTACTCATTATTCTTCGCTTGGGTTTAATGTTTATAAATATTTATTTCCCGTCATGTGCGCCATCCAATGCAGATCATTGGCTCCATCCACATCTAGTGAAAACTAGTGTAATTTGATGAGTCATATAACGCAAACACTCATTGGTTAGCTAAAGGAAATCATCAGAAGCAAGCAGGTGTTCTTTAAACTGTAAACGTGAATTGTCTATGCCATGCTACAATTAGAGGCGTAGGTAGAACAATTTTATAAGGGTGGCCAGGCATTAACCAATGTACACTGAGGGGTGGCCGTAAGCGGATAGGCGCCAGAGCCTCAGGGTCAAACTACACTATTCCAACAATGAAAAATAACAAGCACAACATCCATATTCGCTAAATAAAGACTAACTTTACTTTCCTACAGCCTTTTTCTAACAAATAGACACATATATTTCAACATCCGTGCTTTCTAGATTAAAGGTATAGTGGATAAAATCCTTTCAGGTTTGAGTTCTGGAGCGAACATCTTTTCCATTGTCTTTACTTACCTACTTTATGCATAAAATTGACATTTACAAGTACTAATATCTACATTCATTGATTATTTAATACGTTTTTACTATAATAGTTATCTATGATTTCACTGAAGACTTCTAGATGATTTGCAGGGACACACAACTTTCTCTTTATCCCATATAACATAAAATCTAGTTCTTAAAGATCATGAATTCTGTACTTATCGTCTTTAACATTAGTACATTGATGTGCATAATTAATAACAGTGTTTTTGTGAAGTAATTGTTAATGTATGAAAAATTAAAAGGTTTTGAATATTCCACTTTAGAGTATTACTGCTGCCACCATCTGTATTAGAAGGGAAAAAATGGTAGGGGGTGGCCAATGATTGGCTAAGGGGGGGCATGGCCATCTCTGGCCCCCCATCTAACTCCGCCCCTGGCTACAATGTCAGATTCAGAAAAAGATGTTGAAATGTCTGAAAGGTCGGACACAGGTGAGAGCGTATCGGGTGATGGAGACCAACAAGACCTCCCTTATCCTTGGCCCTACCTCACAGGAGTTTTCCGAAATAGTCAAAATATTATGCTTTCAATTCATGTAGTGGCATCTGGCTGAAGGTTACTTCATACTCTGATACTTTAAGTAGTTTTTGGAGGACATACTTTTTCACTTGTAATTGAGTAAAGAGGTCAAGTTAATACTTCAACTTTTATCAGAGTATTTTTAAACTACAGTATCTATACTTCTACTTAAGTAACAAATGTGTGTACCTTTGACACCACTGCACACTTACAATGGAGAGGCATAGCCGGAAAAAATGTATAAGGGTGGCCAGGCAATAACCAATGTACACTGAGGGCTGGACATAAGTAGACAGGCACCAAAACCTCACGGTCAATCTCCACTGTTCCAACCAGAAAATGATATATATATATATATATATATATATATATATATATATATATATATATATATATATATATATATATNTGGAGGACAGCTACGTGGGGGGCCTACTTTAACTCCTGGATGTTCAACAGCCTGAAGCCTGGATTCTAACTCTGACAACACTCATTGGTTAGCTAAAGGAAATCATCAGAAGCAAGCAGGTGTTCTTTAAACTGTAAACGTGAATAGTCTATGCCATGCTACAATCAGAGGCATAGCTAGAAAAATTTTATAAGGGTGGCCAGGCATTAACCAATGTACACTGAGGGGTGGCCGTAAGTGGATAGGCGCCAGAGCCTCAGGGTCAATCTACACTGTTCCAACAATGAAAAATAACAAGCACAACATTCATATTCGCTAAATAAAGACTAACTTTACTTTCCTACAGCTTTTTCTAACAAATAGACACATATATTTCAACATCCGTGCTTTCTAGATTAAAGGTATAGTGGATAAAATTCTTTCAGGTTTGAGTTCTGGAGCGAACATCTTTTCCATTGTCTTTACTTACCTACTTTTATTAATAATCATTATGCATAAAATTGACATTTACAAGTACTAATATCTATATAAATTGATCATTTAATACGTTTTTACTATAATAATTATCTGATTTCACTGAAGACTCCTAGACAATTTGCAGACACACAATTTTCTCTTTACCCCACATAAAACAAAATCTAGTTCTGAAAGATCATGAATTCTGTACTTATTGTCTTTAACATTAGTACATTGATGTGCATAATTAATAACAGTGTTTTTTTTGAGAAGTAATTGTTAATGTATGAAAAATTAAAATGTTTTGAATATTCCTACACTTGAGAGTATTACTGCTGCCACTGTCTGTATTAGAAGGGAAAAAATGGTAGGGGGTGGCCAATGATTGGCTAAGGGGGGGCCTTGGCCATCTCTGGCCTCCCATCTAACTCCACCCCCATACCATACCATACCAACTTTATTTATGAAGCACTTTATACACCGGACAGGACCAAAGTGCTGTACACAATCATAAAATACAATAAAATTATAAAATAGAGAAAAAACGAGTGTAAAATACATATTAGTATAGAAAAAGAATAAAACAAAGTAAAACCTCTCAAATTGTGCCAAAAGCCAAGGAAAAAAGATAAGTCTTAAGAAGGGACTTAAAAACAGCAAGAGAAGAGGCTTGTCTTATACTCAGATATATATGAGTTGCTAAGGGTGCCCCCCATCTAGCTCCGCCCCTGTTACAATGCATAAATAGTTTTGAAACAAAAAAAGCTTGATACAAAAACAGAAACCAAATCATTTGGAACTGCAGGGGGCGCTGTTGCTTCTGTAGAAGCAATAGAGCAGGTGCATGGTGACCACCAGCTGTTCTTAGAAGCTGCTTGTTTTCACTTTATAATGAAACCATTAAATAAGAAAACCATTAAATTAGACATAAATGTATTAATTGGCTGAAGGGAAAAGATGTAAAGGACAAACAGAAAGACACATCCAGGTGAAACTGATTAAAGATGAAGTCATGCGTGTTGAGTTTCCGCCCGCACCCTGCGGGAGGGACGCACCTTCAGCGTCATTAACGCTGTAATGGGCTCAGTGTGAGAACAGGTGAATACAGGTGATTAGTGTGAGAACAGGTGATCCGTTTGATTCTCAGGTGTTTGTTCCCCGATCTTCTGTCAGCTTTGATCACATTAAGCAGCTTCTGATTATACTTTAGAGAAAAACACGCTGACTTTCGCTTCCTCTTCAGCTCCACTTCCTCATCATCATCATCTTCCTCATCGTCTCACAGCTCGGCGGTCATGAAGGACGAGGCTGGACAGGAGGAGGATCATTTCTCCCGCGATCATCTATATGAGGATTACAGGAGCTGCTACCTGCGGCTCGGTGCTGAGGTCCGGCCCTGTCGGGACCCCCGGCTCCTGAAGAGGGCGGCCCGGTTCCTGCTGAGGAGCCCCGACCTGAGAGCCACTTTCACGGTGTTCCCCTTCTCCCAGGCTGTGGCGGAGAGATGGGCTGAAGGCACCGACAGCAGGAAACACCTGATGGGCTTAATCAAAGCCACAGAGATGCTGGAGACCCTCTGCATCAACATGTTCCTGCAGCCCTGGAAGAAGGAGATCAGGTCCCTTAAGGTTCGCCCTCAACCACGTGGAAGGGTCCTCAGATCTTTTCTAAAAGCCTCACTGATGGAGAACCCGAAGACACAATCTATGGGGTGAGATAACCACCAAAAAACAGGTGGGTGTCTGAATTTGTAAATGGAAGTTAATAAACCTGAATAAATGTAAGATTTGTATTTGCTTCCTGTTGTCAGCCCAAACCAGCTGTGAGAAGTTGAGAAGTAAGCATCACAACAACCATCACCAAGACTTCTATAACGCGGTTTTACTGGCTTTGGTTATAAACACGGACGCGACACTGACTTCAGCAGGTTTGCCGGATGTAACTGAATGGAGTTTTCCAGCCCAAAACATTTTCATAAACCGCCTGGATATACGAAATCTTTTGACTCGCCCAAAGTCTAAGCCTTTGGGCGAGTCAAAAGTCAAAAGTCTATTGATCTCTTAGGCCATGAATCTAAAGAAAAACATTTTTTACCCATAGACGGCCGTCCTAAACTGACAGCTTGGGAAACATCCCAACCTGGCAACAATGCATGTAAGACGGGAAACATTAGCCTTTAGATGCAAAAGCCCATCATGCACAGGAACATATTTGTGCATAAATTTGCCAAATATAGGAGGAACATCGTAGTTTGGTTTAAAGGAAGCGTTTTAGTTTTATCATAATTTAGTTTGTTGCAATGATTTTAAAGTTTGAAGAAATAGAAAATTAACCGTCACCAGGATGTGCGTGACAAGGAAGGGCTATATATACTGCATGCATCATTCAGGTAGTTAACATTGTATTACTTCTTGAGCTCCTTGAGTTATTTACTGTCACAGGTAGGTGCTTGGGCCAGAGATTAAGTGTTGCGACTGGTTTAAGGAGGGCCGGCCCTCACATGCTGAAATTAGCGCCGGCCCACCGGGCAAATGCCTGTTATGACAGATTACCAGTCCGAGCCTGTTTATGAGTACAAACTATAACCCCTGATAAAGCTGTTACACTCCTCACCAGTTGGTGGCAGTAAAACGCCTGAAAGGTGTTCACTAACCTCATGAAGCAAGAAGATGAAAACACGAAAACTATTGGATGTTATTGCAAGTGTATGATGGCGTGTTAGGGCCATTCAAAAATGAAAATTTTTTTTTAAAATTTTTGAGTTTAAAGTGGCGTTTTTACGAGAATAAACACGGAAATTAATGGGTAAAAACACACTGGTTTACAGTATGTAGGCTGACCAGACGTTCTCCTTTTCCTGGACATGTCCTACTTTTCAGACCTAGAAAAAATATCCGGGGGGAATTTCAAAATTGTCTGAGATTTTGGTCGACTACAGTGCAGCACATAGTCGAAACAGGGAGCCAATAGCCTGGACACCTGCAGCCCTGTGCTCCCCCCCCGCCTGTTTTACTGGTCCCCAGCCCCCCTCCACCGGCTAAGTATGGGCGGCTCATGGCTCTCTGCCAAAAGCACCCTCCTTCTCAGAAACCCAAATCTCGTCACCCTAGATTTACGAAATTCAAACATACAAATATAAAAGAAAAAGGAACAAATTTAGGAGTAAAAAAGTAGCAAATTAGCAGGATTTAAACATGTATATTTGCGGAACAATGTGCGATTATAATTTTTCTTACAACAGGCTTCATAAAGCTCATGCCCATGCATCATTAATGGAGGCTCTAGCAATGGAAGGAGACTGGACAATGGCTTCCTCATGGAAGTGTTTTTAAGTAAAAGTGAACACAATAATTAGCACCTTTATTATCTCGTAAATTTTCATGTTTTTATTCTTGTAAATGTGACTTTTTATTCATGTAGATTTCCTACTTGTTTCCTTCTAAATTTGCATGTTCATAATCTCGTAAATTCTGGGGTTTTTAATAGTAAATTTGCGTGTTTATTCTTGTTGATATGCCACTTTAAACTCAAAAATTTACATTCCATTTTTTTTCCATCTTCGAATGGCCCTAATTTACTGTCATACACAGACACTTACGACAACATTTCAGCTAAAGTATAATGTTTGACGTTTCGTTTTCGTCCTCTTCTTCTTGTGTAATGTGTAGTATAACAGCATTATCTCTGCAAGGCGTTCTCAGGAATTTGATTCATTAATTTCTATTGAGCTACATCGACACATTTAGACACCTATGCAAATGTTTGTGTTAGTTATCTGTACCCATACTATGAATGCAAATCAAAAACCCTACACATACATTTAATATTCGCTCCAAAATTGTAAATTTTATTCTTAATGTCTAAACTTTTCACATATTAGATGTGTATGTACAGTAGAAGTTGACAACAAGGAACAAATGCAAATCTTATATTTATACACACTGACCTACATTTACAGATTCAGCCACTTTTTATTGACAGTAATCTCACCCCATAGAACTTTGGGATCAAATCCAAACAGTTGGTTAAACTGTTAGCCCCATTTACTGAGATACCTTAAAATGAAATTCATTGAACCAGACTGTCCATCATTTCTACTTCCTATTCTTCATTCTTTCTCTTTTCCACCAAATAGATTATTGAATTTACATTTTGTGGAATCAATTTCAGGGTCCGTTTCTGTGGTTCTGATCAAGTCAGAGTGCAGGAGGCCCTGAAATCTCATCCTGACTCTGCAGAACTTCATAAGGATATAATCAGCTCTTTTTTTAAATGCAGCCTGGTGGATCAGATTAAAACAGGTTTTTTCTGTCTGTTGGGCGTAGTGCAGAGCAGATCCCTACTGATTCTGTTAGGGTTGGATGGTTCTGGTTGAGCTCAAACTGTTTTCTACCACGCTGTTAACTGTACAGGTCTGTGTTTTTCTTCCAGACGTTTACAGGAGCCTTTGTTTACTGTCTGCTGCCGGTTCTCAGCTGTTCCACCATTCAGGCCATCTTGGCCTCCATTGGCTACCTGCCCAACAGCGACGCCGATAAGAGGTGAGAACCCTGCAGAACTTCAGACTGCAGGCAGTGATATGGATGTGACAGACCCCTGATCCCCTAAAAATACACAGAATTACTTTATATTTATGTACGCATTTATAAAATGAAGTAATTATTTTCAGTGTTTGATCAATTTATTTTCTTAAATATCATTCCATGGTTTAATGCAGTATATATTTAATTATTGAATTGTACAGTTAATAATCTAATTAGTCATTTTATTATCTAATGGTATTTCTTATGATAAAATGAATTTCTGAAGTATAAAAAGAGTAATTTCGGCTGAAAATGTAGATTTAATGCTGTAGATGATGAAGGGGAGCAGATTGACCTCCAGTCCGATCTTCTTTTCATTTAGTCTCTGTGTTTTATTTGCTGCTGCTTTTAAACCAGGACTCGCTTAGAGTTTTCTTAAACTTGATGGGACTGTCCTTAATAAATAAAAAGCAGGTGGACATCAGTCCCGTCCTTTAGCTACAACCTTTCTAGCTCCTTGTTTGCTCACGTCTTCCTCTTTGTTCCTGATTGTCTCTTTCTTAACATTTGGTTTAGGGTCCTGCTCCTCTAAGGTTTCATTTCATCACAATAGCTGCTTTGCTTCAAACAGATGAATCAATTTTATTGATTTTTATTAGAATTGAATTTTTGGGAATCAGGATCTTTTTCCAGCCTTGTCCGCTTTTGGCTTCCATAGCTTAGAGTGACATCACTTCACCAATTTCTGTTGCAAACCCATAAGAGTTATGTGTATATACCCATAACTGTTGAACTAATTCACTTTGTGATATCAGAAGCCTTAAATATGTCTTTGAAAGTAATTCATGTCATTTGTCATATATTTTTTATCATGAAACTTAAAGAAGAAAAAAAAATTGGATTAGATTTGGAAGGAAAAAAAGTTCAGATTGAATTTTTGAGACATCCAGACTGGGCATGTAGATCTGTTATCCATTGGTAATGTCTCCAGTCAAACAAAACGCAGGAAACCTAATTGTTTATCGTCAGATATCAGTTGCTTTGTTCTCTGCTGTGACGTTGTTGCTGATCAGGAAAGGGAAACCAGCTTAGATGGATGTTCCTGGATTTCAGCAAAGTCGTCCTGATATCTGCTGATGAAGGGAAACTTCGCTCTGTTTGGATTCATCATTGTCAAATGTCTTCAGAAAAATAAGTAGTTATTGAAATGATCCATTTTATCTATGAAGAGACATTTCTTCACTCTAATCTATACTGTTTGTAAAACAAAGTCACAAAAAATGATCTAAGCTTATACTACAAAATATATCTATTCCATACTTTGATCAAGATATTATGAGGACTTTGTTCCAAAAATAACTTTAACATCTTAGTATTGACACTCTTGTTCTTAGACTTGTTTTACTCAACTACACTTTTCTTAGGGGTTTTAAATCTAGTTAATAATAAAAAGTTTAACTCTGTGTTTCAGTGAGTTCACACTGAGTGCTGGTCCCGATGCGGACCGAGCTTTGCTGCTGGGATTCGAACTGCTGCTGGCCAGAGTGGAATGTTCTCATCTGCTGGACCTACTGGTGGAGCACCAACTGGGACCACAGGTCAGATCGGCAACTCCCCACTTTTCATGTGTTCCTCATTCTAGTGTATGGGCTGTTCTAGGGGCCAATGGGGGCCATTGCCCCTGTAGATCATGTCCTGGCCCCTGTACTGAAGACATAATACTCAAAGAAGTTCTAATGGTGATATGCGCTGAAACAGACATGGTTACTGATCGGTCCTTTGGATCTATTTCATTTTTTTTTGTTACAAATTCTGTTTGACTAATTATATATTATAAAAACAATAAGGTGATCATTTCAGTGGGATTAAGATAGGATCACAGTTTTCATCTGCTAAATGTTTTAAAACAAATTTAAAAAAAAATCTAATTCAGATTTAATAGAAAACAGTAATTTTAACTTGAATTAAGTCAAAAATATGTAAAATTCCTAAATTATGAATGTATATTGACCTAATTAGAATTAGAATTCAACCTAATTGAATGGACATTTCACTTCATGCAGCAATCTTAATATATTTGAATCCCTTGCTCTGTTTTTTATTTCATTTTTTTTGGCTCCCCCATGAAAACAAGCTGGCCCCCTGGTATATTCGGTCTAGAACCACCACTGTTCTAGTGGGTGAAAAGTAATTCCTTAGTGTCCCAATTTTTTTTTTTTTTTGCTGATTGTCTGATTGAAATTATAACTTTCATAAAGAGGATTTCAGAGCTACACAACTTTAAAAAAAAACAAAAAAAAAAAACAAGACAACTCAGTCCAGAACCAATGAACTTCTGAAGACATGATGCACTGCTGGTGTGCCAATGCTTCTCATGGTGCTTGGGAATCAGATTTACGCATGTTCAGGAAATGAGGAATAAAAAAAGGTCACTTTAGTATTTATAAAAAACTGATCAGTTGCATCATTTATTTTAAAGAGTTAAATTCTTTTGAATGAATTAATCAAAATGATCACGTTAAAGTTCTGGTCTGTCTGAAATTTTAAATTAAAAGTTAGTAAATGTGAAATAATTAGAGATTTGTTTTTATTTCTTGTTTTCAGTCTTTATATTCTTCTGCCAACAAATATTTAATCTTTGAGAAAACAATTTTAGAATTTATAAATGCAAGATACAACTTTACAGCACTATAACTTTATGCTAGGATTCAGCATTCATGCACAGGAATCTGAAAAATTAGGAATGATGTGCAGTGATCTGAAATTATGCATAAAAATCCCACATTTCTAAGAACAAATCTACACACTCTGGTATAATGTTTTAAGGCATGGGCAACATATGCTGTGGTTCCTTTATGTTTGTTGGTATGCAAACAACTTTCAGGTGCATTCCTGCCACAAACTGGTAAGGAATGCATCATCTTCATCCAAAGATTTAATGTTTGGTCTGTCTTTTTGTTTATCGCTGCATTCTTCCTGTCTGCCGAGTGCTTCGTATTTGTAACTTGACAGGGTCTTGTTCTGGGCTCTCTGAGGTTTAGGCTAGGAAGCCCTGACCTCTGTCCAACTAACGGGTGATGAAGAGGTCACTGATGCACAGGTATCAGCCAATACAGGGAACCACAGACTGAAGAAGTGTTCAGATGGTCATATTATGCCTGGTTGGTGGATCTACTAATGGCGATCAGTCCAGCTCCGGTGTATTGTCCTTGAACTGCGCAATGTCCCAATTCAGCTTTTAAGGGTTCTTCTCCATTCTTTCTTTGACTCTGTTGGCTGAGTGGAGTCAGTCCACCAGAGTTTTAACTCTCCATCTAGTCAAAGCAGAAGCAGAAGATAAAATCCTGCCACCATCTGCTCCTTGTTAAAAATGCAGACCTTCCAAATGGCTGCAGATCTTCTGTGTTCATACCTGAAACTAGCCTTGCATTATTGCTCTGATGGCTGAGCTGCTGCACGGGGGCGCAGCGGCTAAAGGACCATACTCCCTTAACAGGATAACACCATATTTATAGACACCAAAGTCATCTGATCAAGGACTGACCAACGCCTGCAATATATATAATATATTTGTAGGTCCAGAACTGACTGATCTGATCTAATGCTAATCCTGCAGGAATGGTTAGATGTTCTCCAGAGAGGAAAGCAGCCTGCAAAGTTGATAGATCCCTCAGAAAAGCAAGCGATACTAGAGGAAAGGAGAGACAACGATGCTGAGAAGGAGGATTTGGATAAGAAAGGGGTATGACTGGAACTAAGAAAATATTCTATCCTGACGGTTTTCAAGTTCTAAAAGGGCTTCAGCATGGCCACAAAACACTGTCCTGCTCTAAATGTGGTTTCTTTCTTCCAGGAAGCTCTGCGTTTAGAGGCCAGGCCTCCCTCAGTCCCCCAGCCTAAGCCTCGCCGGTATGGCCTCAGCAACATGGACCATTCGGTTATGGATCTGCAGAGGACGTACCCAGACCTGGCCTTCAGGGGTCGCCCTCTGCTCGCAGAGCAACCTCAGAAAGCTGCTGTGGCCGACTGTGTAGCTGATGGTACCACTGAGCATTTAAAAACAAAGCTGATGGAGAATAAAGCGCTGACTGGATGTGACGGTTATAAAGACAGAACCAGTGCAGGGGTCACTGACCCATCAGAAACCAGCTTTAGGAACTCTGACGAATCCAGATTGGATGATGATGATCACCTCAGTGGTCCTCAAGCCATTTCCCTTCATATCACACTGAGGAAAGGACCCAAAGTGGAACCGAGCTTGGATCTAGGAAAGATGCCCCCCCCCACAGAGGCGTCTGATGGAAAGCAGAAATCTGGTAAGAAATGTATAGTTGTTTCAGATCTTCATGAAAACCCTTGGTTTTATAGGAAGCTCCACAGTTACTGCTTGCATGCTCTGTGTGAGACGTGACTGCAACTAACAAATATTTTGCAAATCGATTATTTTTTCGATTCATCGATTAATAATTGGATCGCCAAAGATTCTTTAAAGACTTTTAACGAAATCAAACCAGGTGAAACTAAAATACTTTTCGACTTGTGGTGTTCTGGATAGACCATGTTGATAGAGGAAAGTAAATTTCTTATCTTAAACTTTCTTATCTTAAATGCAAAATGTTTACATTTTTTTTTATTTATTTATTTTTTTTTTTACAATTTTGGCACATTTTCCTGCTCTATCAGCTAAAGGCATGTTTTAGAGTCTCTATACCCAGAATATTACCAGAAGATTATGAATGTATTAAATAACTAGAACTGGAAATGATAGAAAATGTAAATGTCATTCAAATCGAGGGATAATCAATTATCAGTTGAATAATAATATAATTTGTTTACTGACCAGGGTTTTTGGTCTCTTCCATAAAGGGTTGTCTTTCACCAATTTAGTAATTGAGACTATGACTATCAGCAAAGTTATTAATCACCAACCAAATAAATGTCCCTGTTCATTCAGATGCTACTGAAAGAAAAGTGAATCCAGCCTGAGTGATATATCGTTCACTGCATAGAATAAAGACAAAAGAATGAGAGTTAAAATACAATGCTACCTTTATTAACTACAGTCACAAAGTATTATATCTAATAACTACGCAGACACTAAACACTACTGAAAATAAAAAATAAATACCGTAAACAAAAGGGGACGAGGGGTTTAGAAGCCTAAGTCAGAGGAATTTTCAAGTTTTAAGGCTTAATGCATTGAAAGTGTCCTTTAAAATAGCAGAAGATAAATGTGAATAAACTCTGAAGCAGAGATGTTAAACGCGGTCAGAACAGTGCAGTTTCATTCAGATTTATGGTGAAAAATGAATGACTCAGGAATACATTTAACTGTGAAAGAGAAATGGGTTAGCTTAACAGGCCGCAGGGGATTCGACAATGTGGAACCAAACTACATTTCAGAGTGGCCTTTTATTGTGGGCAGTCTAAAGCACACCTGTGCACTAATCATGGTGTCTAATCAGCATCTTGATATGCCACACCTGTGAGGTGGGAGGGATTATCTCAGCAAAGTTTAAGATCTTTGCGTTAATCTCATAAGAAATGGGAGCAAAATCAAAAATGTTGTTTACATTTTTGTTGAGGTTATCTATAAGGTGTTAAGCCGGTTACGATTTTTTACCCTTTTTGGACAGATTTTCCAGTTGTGTGAGAATTTGTCGATCGGGCTGACTTTCAGCCTGATCGTGCATCGTATAGTATACGGGGGGTAAAGAGGGGCGATCAGCCTCCAACGAACACCTCGATTCAGGAATCGTAAGGTCTGGAGAAAATCAAACATTTTGAAATTCAGTCAGCCGTTGTGGGCAAATCGCTTTGTGCACTGGCGCAGATGAGGATTCTTCTTTCTCTCAGAGGCAAACACAGAAGCATGGCGGGGGTGCGAGTGAAATGGAGTTCTTTCTGTCAAACTGACAGACCGTAGTATCCACGTTTGCTCAGCCATGTCTTTGTCCAAATACGTCGTCACCTTTTCTTTTTAGGGCTTTCAGCACAAAATTGCCAAGGCAGTGCGTTTAACTCTAGTGAGCTTCATATTCCTCTTCTACTCGCTTGGCTTCCAGATAGACGAGTCCGCTTAGCGCCATCTCACTGCGGAGCTGAATCCAACGTGGTTTTTAGACGTATAGTGTGAGCAGGTAGATCGCATCAGAGCGTCACAGTGTGAGAACAAACATCGTGAGCGGTGAACGTTTAAACCCTGAGGTTTCGTCGTACAGTGTGAGCTGTAGCTGCGTACAAGGATTGAAAATATCTCACAGTGTATGCCCTTTGTTGGCCAACCGATAAGGGGTTGATCAACCAATGAGGTCTCAAGCAACTAATGAGGTTTTGCCAACCAATTAAGCAACCAAAAGGTGAAGTCAACTCCTTTCCCCAATGGAAGCAGTGATCCGATTTAAGAACCAGCAGGGAAACTCTCATAGACAGATGAATTAACAGATAATGAATGAAATGTTATTTAAACTAATAATTAGATTGCAGGCAGTAACAGGAGTACAGTAGTGAACCAGACCATCGCTGTGAGGAGGGGAAGAAATTCAATGGCTGCCCTCTGCAGTGTTTTTCTGTCACAGAGGAACTGAAAAGGAGAAGAGGTCCTGAAAAAGGTTACTAAAAGTGGTCGGGCAGGCAGGTTGTTAGGAAATTGCTGGTATTTCTTTACCACCAAAGTCGGCACAAGTACCAAAGTATCAATATAAAAATGAGCATTTTGAACAAAGCCAAATGAATATGATGGTAGTAAAGGCTGCCATTTACCTTTTAGGTCAACTGCAGACAAACGCTAAATTAAAAAAGGCAAAGAGTTCAGTTCAGTTTTTTTGTCCCAGTATGGGCAATTTTTGTGCAGTAGGGGTACACCTTTCACACACAGGTTCACATTTCACAAATCACAGATAAAAAATAAAAGAAGTACAAGAGACACATATTTAAAAAGATAAAAGTAAGGTGGATAAAAGAGCATAGGCCTGAATCCATGCAACATATGGCTATCTGCTTTTCCTGGTAGAGTTTAGCAGCTGAAGAGCAGAGGGAATAAAGGAGTGTTTGTATCTGTTGGTCCGAACTGGAGCTGAAATAGTACTGACTTTTATTTTCCTGTTAAATCTACAGCCAGAGATGATGTGACGGCTGATCCATCGGAGTCTCCATCCTTCAGCTCGATTGATGAAGAGCAACAGCTGAGGGAGCTAGCAGAGAGGATGGGACAGGGAGCGACAGAGGTGAAGGGAAAAACCACTGGCCCAACGGAGACGGGAACATGTGTGGAAGAACAAAACCAGGAGAACAAACGGTGAAAGAGGATCGGCAAAGAAAGTCTAAGGCCTAAAGTGAAACTTTTTTCCTGAAATATTGATCAATCTCTTGGTTTCCTTTTCCTAAACTTTGGCTTGGTGTTGAAGCAGAATGGCGGGACGGTTTTTCTCAGGCCACTGGAGCCGACCAATTAGATCAATCTGGGCTTTGAGAAGGATGAAATGTTGAGATTAACATTTATTTTCATGCTAATTGTCTTATGCTAGGAGGCTTTCATTATTTCAGTAACTTTTTGCTAAAATGATGTCATTGACACAATAAAAGGGACCTTTTTTTTTTTTTTTTTAATTATGGTTTATTATGGTGGTCTGCACTGAGATTGGGATTAAAGACCGGCGGTCCTGCTGACATCCAGATACAAACCACCTAATTAAAGGGCACTGTTTGTGCTTTTCACTGACTTAAAGGTTTCAGCTCCTCAAAACAAAACTGAATATAAGACGAAGATGAGTAAATGCAACCACTTTTCAAAGTGGGCTTTTCTTCAGAGACCGAGGACTTTCTGACTTTGAGTTTAGGGGTTGATGGCTGCTTCAACGCCTGATGGAAAACCCCAAACCGAGTCTAAATATATTAAAATTAATCACCTTGATTGAAGGTAGGGGGGTATAAATGAGAATTGGAGGAAAGGGAAGGCTGTTGTTGTTATGGCAACACAGTGACACCCCATGTGTATGGCTGTGCCGCAGGGTGACATAAAATTAAGCATTTGCCCCTTTCTTAAAAATGTATACGGTCAGAAAAAACTATTTCATAGAGGTTTCCTGTCAGTGTGACGAAGATGCAGGATCCCAGCAGACCTCTGCTACTAGTTTGCCGTTACACCTGCTGCCACATTCCTGATTATTTAAGGCCTGAATGGTCCACTCAGCCTACCCGCTGCGTGGTTTGGGACGGCCCGTAATGTGGAGGGCCCACTGCAGCCACATGCACATGGAGGGTTACTGCTTAGGGAAGGTTTAGGGGTCACTTTGGGATTGGATCTTTGTCCTGCTTTTACTTGTTGACTCTTCAGCAATCCCTCACACCGCGCATCCAGAGACAGTGGAACCAGGCTCAGTGTGAGCGGCCATCTGCAGGGGCCGACTGGGGTTCAAGGGGACAGAAGCAGAGATACAAAAGGTTAACTAGATCCAAAGGTGGCCCTGTCCAGGACAAAATCATATTCACAATAAAAAAAATTTACCTCCCTGGATTATTTAAGCTGCCACATTACTCCATTCACATGATCAGTGCACTATAGCCACAGATGCTCTGGGTCTGGGCGCGGAGGAAAAACTGCCGTACTTCAGCCCTCTGACTGCCAACAGCAGGCGAGGTGGCTGAAGTCCTACCGAAGACGAGAGAAGAATGGAGAACCCCGACCTCCCGAGTGACCATCACCCACAGCTGTGTTTGATTTCAGAGGCCGCGTCCTCCAAGGACTCCTACCTGGACTGGGTCCTTGGAAGTCCATGAAAACAAGGAGGCTGGAAGGTTTGGCTATGGATCCAAACAGATCCAGCTTTCTCTGGCTTTCACCAATGTATGCTCTGTTGCCTAGCAACCATTACAGTTGACACTTAAAGCAGGAACTGATGTTCTGAGTGCTGATAACATTTCTAAGGAGCTTCAGCAGCAGTGCCGTTGGATTTATAGTCCCCACACTGGAGTGATATCTGGAAGCTGAGATTAAATTGCAGCCAAACCCATTTACACGGGGACACATAAAACGTTTCAATAAAACAGATATTAGCCGCCACGTATTTGACTTGATAACCATTTTAATTCATTTAGACAGAACTATTCAGACTTGGATTATATAAAACTGCACTTCCAATGTTCACCACTGTTCAGCGCCATTTATTTCCCTCTGAGCAGCCCGCTTGCTTGGACTCGCAATGAATCATGGGATACCCAAGGCTACAGAGGATACAGCGGACCTGTCCTTCAAAGCTGGAAAAAAGGATTTGTCAGCTGCATAAAAAGGAGTCTTCCAATCCTCGCTATGACATCATCGGTCGACGAATCTGGCCAGGAGTCAGCTGCTAGATTCGAACTCGGCACTTGTTATAGAGCAGAACCCAAACATGGTGACAGATATGGAGAACGGATCACTTTCTTTTTGCTTTTTAAGATATTTTATTAATAAAAAACAGTTTTCAGAGGTGGAATGTCAGTGGGAGGTTTTCCATAGAGATTACTGAAAACAACACATTTCAAAAATGGAAAGAGAAAATTTTTTTAGACTAAAATGTAAGTAAAAATTCAAACAATACTGTTTGCTGTTTTGATTATTTTTCCGAATTTCTGCTTTCATCATTTTTTGGAAGGCTCAGTTTTAGGAACAGCATTCTTATTAAATCCTTGTAGTTTAACTGTGAGGAGATGCAATTCATAAAACTCACCCCAAAAAAATGGTAGAATAAAGCAGGTTAACTTCAACAGAAACACTTTGGAAAAAGAATCTTTAGCTCTCAGCAGAACAGAATGTCTGTTTGCAGCCATCTTTGCCTTAATGACTGTGGAGCCAATGTCCCTGTAGAGTTAGTTGAGGTTTTCGAGTGAAGCAGCATTTTACGGAACAAAAATCAACAAATCTAAACATTCCTTTAACTCTGCAGAGAAGTTGTGTCAGATGAAACTTGGAGCTTGAGGGAAAGTGATGAATAAGGTTGCTCTTAGCTCTGGTGGAGTAGCTGTTAGGTAAGCTCTCACCTGGAAGCTTAACAATAAAATACCCGATTCCACGGCCAAACTGAAGGGATTTACCGGTGAACTGATAACGGCTCGTCTTTAAACCGGATAAAGATGACATTGGAAACTGCTCTCTATCAAACAGGACGAGCGACTAATTTCTAGGCAGGATTGACTTCAATTCTTAACGGTAGATTTTTTTCCTCGCTGAATGAATCTGATTAAACTTGACTTTTTCTAATTTTCAAACATTAATCGAGGCGCTCAGCAAAGGTACGGGCAGAGTAGCCATGCTGATTGGTCCAAAACCGTCCAGTGCAGAAAAGAATCAAATTCATGGGTTGATGATGAAGCAGCTTAGGGTTTAGAACCAATAAATAGATCTGGGTCTCAGAGAAGGTGAGGCAGCATTTGTCGCAGCATCAGGAGCTGCTGGTTGCAAGGATCCTCTCTCGGTGCTCCTCATACTTGTGGAGCATCTTCTGGAGGTCGTGGTCTGCAGGGATCACCTGGAAAACAGGTCAGCATATGTTTTCTTCCCATCTCTGCCTTCTGCGGTTTCAATGGGACCAATGTGGACGTGTAGATCCTTCACTCACCAGAACTGGAGCAGGAACCGGAGAGGAGCTTCCTTTAATGAGCCAGTCCTCGTAGCGCTGATGGATGGACTCCAGATACTCCTGGCAGACAAACACAGAGGAACCTGATGAGGCCGCAGAACATGAACAGTGCCGTCTCTGAAAATAACCTCGACTTCTCACCAGAGGAATGACCTTCTCCTCCTCTCTGCACCTCTGCTTCAGCCTCTCATAGCAGGTTAGAGGAGACGTCTGCAGGTAAACTGGAGCCAGAGGAGAAGAACATGATTCAGAACACACTGGAAAAAAATGCAGACTGAAGGCAACCTGGCTTTTTTGGAATCTAAGGAAATGATTTGTTAAAACTAAACTAGAGAAAACCCCTCAAAGTAAAAGACTGACCTGTTTCAGTTAGCAAACAGAAGCCTGGTTTCTACCAATCACAACTAAAAGGGTTTTAGTTTTCAAACTGGAGGCTCTTACCAATCAGGTCAACTGGGAGGGAAACGTTAGCGGTGATCCAATCAAACCACTCGCTCAGAACAGCATAGTCCACCTCCGGCATTTTCCCACTGAAATACAGAACCATGTTAGAACTAACTGACTGTTTATGGTCATTTGGGGTCAGTTCCAGATTTTAGGTTCAGATAAAAACAAGAGAACCTCTGAAAGAGATTGTCCACAAAGATGTGCTTGGCGCTGAAGATGGACCTCTCCATCATCATGACAGGAGCAGCCTGAAACCAGAGAGAACCATCAGACCTCCTGGAGGGGGGTTAGTCCTCATGTCAGGGTGTCCTCCCAGATCAGCTGCACTCACAGAGGCTGACAGGTGTCTGTCCAGCATGGTGAGCTGAACATAGGTCTGCAGAGTGATAGCCCAGCGCTGTGGATCCTGGTACATCAGGGCCTGCAGAGGACAACAGGGAAGGCAGTCAGCTCAAGGAAACCGGACCGTATGAGAGATAAACGATGGAGAGTCATCTGTTCCAGTTACTGAAAACAAACGGGTTTCAAAAATAGAACCTATCAATAAAAAACAATCTGAGTAATTATAGAAAACCAAACATTTTGGAAAGTAAAATCTGAAATAATACAAAACTTTAATAATATTGGTTAAACTTTTGTATAAATTGGGAATATTTTTATTTTTTTTAATGCATTTTCTTCAAATTTACTTTTTTAAAAACAGGCCGCACAGTGGTGCAATGGGTAGCACTGCTGCCTTGCAGCAAGAAGGTTCCAGATTTGATTCCCGGCCCTTTCTACATGGGGTTTGCATATTCTCCCTGGGCATGCGTGGGTTCTCTCTGGGTACTCCGGCTTCCTCACACAGTCCAAAAACATGACTGTGTGAACGGTTGTTTGTCTCTGTGTTGCCCTGCGATGGACTGGCGACCTGTCCTGGGTGTACCCCGCCTCTCGCCCGTAGACAGCCGGAGATAGACACCAGCAGGGCTAAAGCGTGACAGAAAATGGATGGATGGAATATTTTCTCTCTGCTTTCAGTAATGTTGAATCAAATGACTCCTCCAACCATGTAGGTCTATATTAGGCAGATTTAGCTTCCTTTCAGAATCAATGTCCTTGGCTAAATAAAAGCAGTTTAAATGTGGACCTAACAGGCTTCCATACCACATGCTGAGACCAGGACCAGTTGGTTAAATTTGTTTTTCTCTTTAAATAACCTGACAGCATTGATGAATGATGCCGTTAATTACCAGAGGATTGTTTCCACGGACGTCCCTCCATTTGGAGACCGGTTCCGTCTGGACCTGGAACAAAGCAGCAAGTGTTTAGCAGTAAATTAACCGGCTCAGATCCACGGGACTTCCAGGTACCTCTATGTTGCTGGTTCTGCTGAAATATTCCAAACATGTCGTTTTTCCACAGGCGATGTTCCCCTCCACACAGATCTGGAATCAGTGGACAGAGACACGCGTGTCAGCACCACGCTGGGAAGAACAAACACGCAGAGCATCAGTCAGCGTGGGAGGATGCTCACCACAGTCTTTCTGCTGTCTCCATTCCGCACCAACTTCCCTTGAAAGGAAGACAACATAGTGAGACAGACTCTTCGCTCCTGGTCTCAGTTAGCTAAGCTAGCGACGGAAAGCAGCAGGGGCCATATCCGACCTCCTTTCGTAAGCGGGTCTAACATCAGAGCAGCAGAGGAGAAAGGTCCGCTGTTTAAGGCTCAGCTAGCCCCCACTGGTTACCTGCTGGAACCGCCTTAATCCGGCTAGAAGGTCCCGTCCGGATCCCTCTGGTACCTCCTGTCCGAACTGACTGAAGTACGTGAGGAAGAGCTGACCTGAGGCTGAGCGAGAACCGAGCAGGGGCCGCTGTCATCTTCCATAACATCCACCGCATCCCCACCACTTCCGCCGCGCTTCTTCTTCTTCTTTTCAATTATGGCGGATCACAAGCAACTTTAAGGTGCACACCGCCACCTACTGTACATGACTGTGCAGCAACATTACTTTACATCAAATTCTAGTTTTTAATTTCGTATTCTGTTGCTGGATTCATAATGTTTTCTTAAACTGTAAATATCCTTTATATTTTCTTCATACCGCTGCCCTTCTTCTTCTGTCTGAGACCGACATCCATGGATATACTGCCACCTGCTGTTCAGTGCTGGTAACATCACTTCTTTCTTTCTTTCTTTCTTTCTTTCTTTCTTTCTTTCTTTCTTTCTTTCTTTCTTTCTTTCTTTCTTTCTTTCTTTCTTTCTTTCTTTCT
>NW_015150685.1:800168-803719 GCF_000732505.1 Cyprinodon variegatus
TTCTTTCTTTCTTTCTTTCTTTCTTTCTTTCTTTCTTTCTTTCTTTCTTTCTTTCTTTCTTTCTTTCTTTCCCCACTGTTTTATTCCTCATAGAAATCATCAACCTGGCAGTCAGATGGAAACGAGCCTTCATTACTAAAGGCTGACTGATAGGAATGTTGGTAAACAATAATGAGCTGATGTCAGATTATAGATGAGAATCCTGTTGCTGTGTTCCTGTAGTTGCACTACTAGACCAACCAGAAGGGGGCGGTAGAGCGGCTAACTGACAGAAGTACGTGATGAACAGCGCATGCTCAGTACAGCACATGCGGAGAGCGAACTACACTGAGCCGCCTTCCTGACCAGGGTGGGCAAAGAGCGAAGATTATCAGTCAGTTTGGATCAGAACCGCAGGAATGGATCTAGGAACTGAAGGAAAACTGCAGCTGGTCCAGAAACACATTCGAGCTTTCCCAGACTTTCCAAAGAAAGGCATCCTGTTCAGGTAGGTCCTGTCCCCGGGTCCACTTTGAATTTATTCCCTATTAATGGTTCTGATCGGGCCCAAAAAGGTCAGGTTGATGAAGCATAGGTCCAGGTGTCCTGCAGGTGGACCCTCCCTCACTACAGGGGGTCCTGGCTGCTCCCTGGGTTCAGTTTATCTGAGCTAAAGCTGAAGAACTGAGATAGTCCTGGACCAGTCCTGCTGCTGCTGACTCTGCTTCCTGCCAGAACAGGAAGACTGAAGCTGCTGGAGGTCATTTCAGTTCCTACTCTGCAGCATTTCAGCATTTTAACAGATTAGGAACTGAATGGTGCGGCGTGCATTTACATTTCTCTCCACTGTCTTCTACCCTCTACAAACAAATGTTTATGTTATTTATTTTTCTAAGCAAAGAAGTTCAGGATGAACTAGTTTCATCTCATTACCTTTAACCCCCGTTGGAGAGAGCCATTCCCCCAGCATGATTCTGCCACTATCGTGTTTTAAGATGGGGCTGTTGTGTTGTTTTTTCCTACTTTTCAGATTTTTATTTGTTTGAAAAAAATGAGTCATGTTCCATCTACTTCACGGTTTTACAGAAGCTAGATAAACGTTAATGGTTCCAAAGTGAGAGCATCAGGCAGAGTTTTAAAGCTTTTATAATGAAAATGACTTGTTCTTTTTTTTTTGTCTTCCTGTCTGCTAACCTGTGCTGATTCTGCAGGGATATCTGTCCCATCCTGAAGAGTCCAGCTGCTCTTACAGCCGTCACCGACCTGTTTGAGGAACATGTGAGGAATCATTACCAGCAGGTGGATCTGATCATAGGTAATTCAGAGCTAAGCAGGTCTTCACTCCTCAGCCTGAGCTTGTGGTCCATGCACAGAGGGGACATCTGGAAGCATCTGTACACCCCCCTTAAATAAAAAAATGTAATAAAAAAAAAAGTAAAATCTGTAAAATTCAGAGGCCTTTAGCAAGAAGCAGGATTACTGGGTTAGCCTGATAACATCAGGTTTAACCATGACTTCCTGGTCCCACAAAGCTGTGTTTATTCTTAGGAGGCTGGTCACCATGGTAACTCTGTAGACTCTTAGCTGTTTGGACACAATGAAGCTTCCTTTAACTGAAGGCTCGATTTAGTTCAAGGAAAAAACAACATCACAATAAAAGAACTTAAAATTATGTGGTGTTTAAAAAAGTAATAATGACAAATTAAATAGTTTTAAATTTAGTTGTCATTTTTCCTCCTTTTTTTTACTATATTCTCTTTGTCTTTCCTCCTGTATAATTTCCTCATCCACCGCTGGTTTCTGGTGTAATTGTTATATGAAGCTCATTTTCCAAAAGTAAAGCTTAGTCAGATCCTTTGGATATGACTCTATGAGTGAGTCTGTGTCAGACTCTGGCTGTATTACGCAACAGGAAGCTCCATGGGCACCATCTGGGATGCTGAGCGGTCTATCCAGCTGATGAATGAATCCATCATCTTCTGACCACCTGCCTGTTCAGCATATAAAAGAAGGATTTTATACCTGGAATTCTGTGAAATTTCTAATTTACAGCATTATTAAAATCAGGCTGTTAAATAAAAAAGTTGACAAAAATACAGCAGGTGAAACAAGCATTGAATACGTCACAATTTTTCTAAGTAAATATATTTCAAAAGGTGCTACTGACATTTTCAGCAGATGTTGGTAGCGATCCATGCAACATTCACACATACTAAGAAATCAAATCATAGATGTCCAGAAATTAGCTTATGTGAAATAAAAAAACAGGGAAAAAGAATTGAACACGTGAAGAAATCTTGTCTTATGTGTCGTCTGTCCTCAGGTCTGGATGCCCGTGGTTTCCTGTTTGGACCTCTGCTGGCCCAGAGACTGGGTGTCGGGTTTGTTCTGGTCCGGAAGAAAGGCAAGCTGCCAGGAACCACCGTCTGTGTGGCCTATGACCTGGAGTACGGCACGGTAAGGGCAGCCCACATCCAAGCTCTGTCCACAGTCTCGCCTTGTTTCACTGCTGGGCTCACATAGAGATGGACAGATAGATCTGCTGGTGGATATCTGTGGCCCATATGTCCGCCAGTCAATGTCCGCCAGTCCGTTGCAGGGAGACACAAACATACAACCACTCAGACTCCAATCAACATGCAGGGGAGAACATGCAAACTCCACAGGGAATGGTCCAGGTTTCCCCGGGATTCAAACCCACAATCCTCTTGCTGCGAGGCGATGGTGCTTATCAGCCGCTGTCCGCATGCATCCACAGGTTCATTAGCGCAGTCAGCAGCCATGGATCGACGCGTTGCCATCCCTCTATTTTACTTTCATTAATCATTTATTGCTGCTTGTTTTTTTTTTTTGTTTTTTGTTTTTTTAAACTAGCTAAAGTTTTTTATGATTGTGTCATGTTAATAATGTGAACAGAGAGAAGGAAAAAGCAGAAATCGGCAGCAGATATCAGGGATCGATCAGGTGGCTGCTTGTTAGAGTCAAACTTCAGTTCCTTTGCTGTTCATTAGTTAATACTGGATGTCAGCTTCAAGGACAAATTTGGCTCTGATCCAGTTCAGTTTTTTTCTTGGTTGAAGTTGTGACATCACGCTGGTTACCAGTGACAACACAGAGGTTCCTTTGATCCAACCAGAGAAGGAGAGACGAACTCTGTCTACTAGAGAGGGAGGACCAGGTGTTAATCTGGACGAGTATCTCTGCTGATCTGAGCGCGTGTTTCTGTTCCCTCAGGCGGAGGTAGAGATCCAGGAGGACGCCGTGGCTCCGGGACAGAAGGTTCTAATAATTGATGATCTTTTAGCCACAGGAGGTAAGAAGCCATGTTTTCTGTTGTCATTCTGACAGGATCCATAACCAGGATCTGATGCAGAGTGAAGTAGCTTCGATGTTTCTCTGAAATAAAAACAGAAGCAAACTGAATCATTTCCAGCTCTAGATTAAAGTAACGTTTATATTGTATATGCTGTCACTAACACCTCATTGGTTGCAGATTGAAGGATAAACTCCTACATGTTAAACTTAAATTATGAGGCATTTAATCCAGGGTGACCAGACGTCGCTGATTTCTC
>NW_015150685.1:804280-812182 GCF_000732505.1 Cyprinodon variegatus
GTAAAGATAAATAAAACCGTTATTGTCCCTATTGCATAATTTCATCTTGATGAAATTGACTCTTTTTTTTTATCTGGAAATGTCCCCAGATTTGATTTTAGGAATCTGGTGAACTTAATTTAGTCGTCTCCTCCTGATCACACAGAGAAAAACAGAAACCGTATAAAAGAAGGTGCTTTTAAAATGCTGTGCTTTTTTTTTTTTTTAAGAGTTGAACTTTTAAAAATGATATCTGTGTATATAAATGAAATGGATGAAGATTCTGAATCTTCTTCATTTAAACGGAGGCTACCAATCCTGAATGGAGGTGCCACGTTCTGGTCTCATTGGGGCTCCTGTGGGTGGAGACTTCTGACTGTGGGTGCAATGCTTCAGTTTTTGATTCAGCATCTCACCCTGTTCATCTGGACAGACAAAGCTCTGATGGTTCCTGGAGTACCGGGGGGGAAAGGATGGTTTCTTTCTGCTACTGTGTGTTTAGACCAGGGGTGGCCCTGAGGTCTGGTATCCTGCAACTTTTACATGCATCTTTGGTTCAAAACACCTGAATCAAATAACTAGAAGATTGAGAGGACTCTGGAGGAGCTGACTGCATACTGAGGATGTTTCACCTCCACTCCTCCGCACGTCATTGTCCATGTACGTCTTCGCCGTCCGTCACCGTCAATAAACGGAGCTGAGCTATTTTTTTTGCTCTGGTCTGGCCAGGTCAAGATCCGCTATTGCAATCTCGCCAAACAGGAAGAAGAATGTGGAGAAGATCCGGTTTGTCAAATTAAAATATTGTAACAATGGATCGGTAACTACAAATTAGAAGATAATTCTTATAAATTCCCAATAACTAAAGCTGTTTAAATGATTGGATTCAAACTATTGGTCATTCAACATACCAGGAAGCAGGTTTCTCATCTCCATCAAAATATATATTTTATACAGAGAGCCTTAAAAGAAACCTCTTATTGCAGGAATGGATGAAGAGATGCTGAGTTTGGCAGTAAAGAACAAGGATAGTTCATAAAAAACTATTTTATATGATCCTAGTTATCCCTGTTACGAAAATCCACAACAAGAAGAAAATCTTTGGTCTGAAACCGCACATATGCTGGATGCTGATGGGGATTTTTTTTAATATGTCATAATAAATTAAGCGTTCATTTCCGCATGTTTTGCTCCTATGAATTTAATGATAATAAAGTAGCGCATGCTCTCCTCAAGCTCAGAGGAAGTCAGAGCAGAGCAGGACGGGAGGAACAGCGGAGGCTGCAGGCTTTCCTTTGCGGAGGCGGTCTGGAGCGGGTCAGACCAAAAGATGTGGGATTTCAGGGTTACTCAGACATTTGATTCCGGTGTGTTGGACCAAGAACAGATCTAAAAGTTGCAGGATACCTGCCCCCAGGAACTGGAATTGCCCACCCCTGGTGTATACCATTGTCCTGCTGGAGGGCCAAGCCACCTTCCATCTTCAATGCTCTCAGTGATGGAATGAGGTTGGGGCTTAAAACCTGGCCCTTTTTTATGCTTCCCTTCACGTGGAAAAATTATGTCGCCTTTGCAAAAACCTCAAAATCATTTTGAACCCACAGGCTGAGATCTTGGGGCCCCAGATGATTTCTTCACACCTGCTTCCTGTTGTAGATCCTCTCCTCCCAGCCTGGTGCAGGTTTACAGTTTTCTCCCTGGTTTCCTCAGCAGCTCGTTGGGCTTTGCCCTGGTTGAGTTTGGAGTCTGTATGAGGCAGGTATCTTTTATAGAGATGAGCAGTTCAAATGGGACACAGAGAACCAGAGGAGGAAGAAGAGCTTCTTAAAGAAAAAGTTACAATCTGTGAGAGACAAACATCTAACTAAATACTTATTTTTTCACTATAATTGACAAATAAACTTCTACAATGTGATTTCCTGCAGACTGGATGTTGGAGAGTGAGAGTCCAGAATGTGTCTGACATGTTAGCAGCTCCTTTGGGAAGCCCTGCTTTAGAAAGTTCTCAATAACGTCAGCAGCAGACGCCTAGAATGTCTCCTGCTGATGTCCTCTGCTGTGTGTTGCAGGAACGCTGTATGCAGCCTGTGAGCTGATGAAGAAGCAGCAGGCTGAGGTTCTGGGCTGCATGGTGGTCATCCAGCTCAAAGACCTGAATGGAGCCGACCGTCTGAAGCCACACGGCGTCTTCTCCCTTCTTCAGTACTGAGGAGCGCAGCGGGAGCTGGTGCGCCTCCCAGGCGCTGAAGCACAGAGCCTTAGAGATCAAATCAAAGTATTATGAGGACGTTTAAGATGGAGCTTCTGTCCGGCCCAACGTGGCCAGACAGATGGACACTGATTCACCCTGATTGATCATTGTCTGCAGCTGGAACCAGGAGTAAATAAACTCATCCATTTATTGGAGATCAGATCCTCCTTATCTGCCTGTTATGAATCCAGCAGCAGAAGGAAACATTTTATCTCTGCAATGAGGAACGACTTGATTTCAGTTCCTTCTCATTCAACATTACAGAGCAGTTCTGTATCATTTCAGCCCTGCAACAATTCATTGTTAAATAAATTCAGATTTTGTTTTAATCGATTAAACTTGTAATATTGTTTTTGTAGATCTAGTGGTGCTCCATCCACTTTGACCAAATCTCATTTTCTAAGTCTTAAAAAAATCTCTTCAAATTTGCCTTCAGCTTTCAGGTCCTGTGACTTGACATCAAACTAATGAACCGTTAAACTAAAGAGTGGTTTGAAACCATTTTTTTTTGTTTTTACGGCACTAGTGGCTCGTTTTTGGACCACAGGCTGGATTCGACACAGGGTCGGCCGCCTCGAGGACTAAGACCTCCGTACATGGGTCATGCACACTAACCACTGCACCACCTGCACGCCCTTGAATCAGTTTTTAATGCATACGTCATTAATCTTTCAAATGAACTTAGATTTATCTTATTCCAGTTATGTGCTGGTAGCACTCAGCTGAACCGACCATCTGCAGGATGCTCGTTAGCCAGCGAGTGTTTAATGGAGGAAAGGCCAGTTAGTCTGTTTATATAAAGACATCAATGTGGAAGAAAAACTAGTTGGATTTCTAGAATATTGAATTTGTTCCACTGATAGTTTCTAAAAGCCAATTTCTAATCAGGATTCCAGGTAAAGTTGATCCATTAAACCCAGAAATTCAGCAAATGAAAAACAGTAAAAAGGATTTTAATATAAAAACGATCCAATTAGAGCAAAGGCTGCTGAACCAACAGCCGTCTGCCACAGCGTCTTCATCTGCCGCTGGTTATTTAGAGTTCTGCACCAAACATCACTAAGTGTCAGATTTTAGCATTTGTTCACAGTAGAGTTGTAATGAACTCAAAACGAAAGAAAAATTAACAATTTTCAACAAGAGTTTCACCTTTTAATCAGAAAGAATTCATCTTTCTAATGTATAACAGTGTATGGAGAGAAATGTGCACCATTATTTTTAAAGCAAACAAAACATTTGAAACATGTTACAACCTTCAAGAACAGAAAGTTTTATTTGTAAAGTTACATTTAAATAAAACTTTTATACAGTTTGCCATTTTTTTCAGTATTTTTCTGCAAATATTTCCAGATTTAATTTTTTTTGTTGTTATAACAGACTTTATCTGGACGACTGTGTTTTATAAGATGTTATTTTCAGATCCTGATTTAACCTTCTACAGTCCTGTTATATTTTACATTTTTTTGCGTTTTGCCAATTTTATTCTTTTTAAATCCGTACAGATTTCCTTCTCTACACTTGTGGTTGGTCTTTGCATGAACCATTAGAAATGAGTCTGCTCTGCGTCGCCGTTAGCAACAGCATTTCTATTGGTCCGCACATAGACCACCCAGAATCTTATAATCTGGAAAAAGGTTAGAGAAAAAAAAAAAAAATTGGAAAATAAAATCTGAAAAAAATAGTAAACCTTAAAAATATTGGTTTAACATTTGCAAAAACATTACAGACTAATCTAACAATTGTTTTTAGTCTTGAGAAGTTTCCACAGGCTGTGGTGCCGCATCATCTGAACCAATCAGGCGAGAGGAAGTCCCCCAGAGCGCAGTCAGTGGAAAACAGCAAAACACGACTCCTTCAGTTGAGAAAAAAAAAATGACCAAAATCTGGTAAAAAATCTTTTCCAACACAGAACTGGAGGACCAGACGGTCATCCTCTCCTCACGTCCGCTCTGAACATGGAGGGAAGGTGTCAGAGCTTCTCCTCCTCTTTCAGTCTGCGGTTGAGTTTGTCCAGAACGATGCTGAGCTCCTCGCTTTTGTTCAGTTTCAGGTAGAAGTCCTTCCTGACCAGATGAACGCTCAGCCAATCAGGAGCCACCTCTGCCAGCAGACGGACGTGTTTCTCCATGTCTCCTTGGGTAGAAAAGAGAGGACAGTGAACGGTTCTGTTCCGGTCGCTAAACATCACATCATGGTGCATCTAAATACTGCAGCTAAGCTCTGAGCTGCGCTGAAGTATTCACACCCTTGGATCATTGTGACAGAGGCTCTAAAAATGGCTGACATTAGGGGTGTGAATACCGCGAGGCGGCTTGGAGCGCCTGCAGACTGAACTGACCTGGACTCAGAGCCGACCTGTAGCTGGCCACCATGCGGTTACACGCCACCTCCATGGTCAGCGCCGCTTTCTTCTCTGAAACAAAGACGTTTCGAAGGATGCGGGCCAGCTCCCCGAGCCGTGACATCATCAGCAGCCGCTCCTCCTGCGCCGGGTTCCGGGTCATAGCCGCCTGCAGCTTCTGGACCTCTTTCGCCCGAATCTGTTGGAAGGAAAGGAAACGGAAAGTAAAACCCAGAACCGAGGCTGCTGAACGCTCCGAGGCAGACGGTACCGACCCGGTCCAGCAGGCTCTGGGACACCCCCTTCAGGGCAGACGGGACCTGGGCTGGAGCAGAGGCTGGTGTTGCTGGAACCGTTGGGTTCTGGGTGCAGCCCGGTTTGGTACCTTCTCCATTCTTTTCTTCTGCTTTTCGGGCCACAGAAACCAGAGCCTTCTCCATCTGAGCACAAGAGAAAATCAGCGGTTCTGTTCAGAGCCAAGGGGCGGGAGGGGAGGAAGTTCCTGTCTATCTGAAACCATGGCACCGCACCTTAGGGGTGATGAGGGACCGGGCCTTCTCCAGAACCTCCTGAGCCGTCGACACCTTCTCTGAGCGAGGAGCCTGAGGCAGGGAGCTGGCTGTGATGGCGGCGACGGCGTCTACGTTAAAGCGAGGGTGCCAGCGGGTCAGTTTGTCCTCTGGAACTGAGACAGCCGGGACCAGAGAGGACAGGAAGACCTGCGGAGGAGATCCAGAACACATGAACCCTGAAGCTGAGGATGGATCCTAAAGAACTGAGACCAGATGGAGGCAGCTCACCTTGTGATGCTGTTTGACGATGGAGACCAGGTTCTGATGAAAGATCTGCCTTCTCTCCAGGAGACGGGCGGCGGATAGCGCGGGCCGCGCTTCGTTTTGGTCTGAGGACAAACGGAGAGATCAGCAGTTAGGACAGACGCCGTGGCGCACCTCACGGCTCAGGTATCCTCTGACATGGCAGCTGGCTTGGAGCTCGTCTGCCTGGCTGTGTGTTTCCTGGACTGAGCCGCCTTTAACAGCTGCTTTTTGCATCTCTGCTTCTGTCTCATGAACCCCAGTCGGCCTCAGCAGATGGCCGCTCACACTGAGCCTGGTTCTGCTGGAGGTTTCTTCCTGTTAAGAGGGAGTTTTTCCTCCCCACTTTCGCTACAAGCATGCTTAGTGTGAGGGATTGCTGAAGAGTCAATGAAATCAACTGGTTTTCCTTAGATAGAAAACTTTAATCAGTCTGACTGGATGATCTGGTGAACTGTAAAGTGCCTTGAGATGACGTGTTGTGAAATAAAGCTATAGAAATAAACTGAATTGAGGTAGTGGAACAGAACTGATCTGGTTTACGCACTGAGAAATCACACTTTGTTCCCCGTTCTAGTGAAAATTTAACAGATGAAAAAACACTGGTGCCAAACGTGTTTCCAGCTTGGCGCATTGGTCACCAAATATAAAGCCCTTTTTTCAGTGTCAAGAGACTTGGGCGACAAAAGCATTGAATTGTATTTTTCCTGAGTTATGCCCTTTCTGGTTGGAAGACTGCAAAAACGAACCATGAAATAATTTTAAACTGACAGTAAAAAGCTTTTGATCTACAGCCTACAAATTAGACGATGACATCATCTAGCGCAGAGGTCACAGTTGATGAAGCAGACTGATGAAGTTTTGTCAATCTCCATCTTGTCTTCTTTTTTTTTAATTAACCTTTTCTCCCTTTATTTGTATTTTCCACATAAATTATTCCCTAAATAAACCACAATAAAACTACATCCACAGATCAAGCAGAGCACTATAGTAAAATCTGCTGAGCTCTCTCTAGAATTAAGACAAAAAATCCCATTGCAACTTTACCAGAAGGGGGAAAAAGATGTTAATAAAAACTTAGAGGTCACTAAAGCTCGTTGAACTTTAGTGACCTCACTTTTTCTTTTAAATAAAACTAAACTGGTGTTAATCAGTTTGGCATTTCTTTAGCAAAAATAAGTTTATTTGCTTTTGTTTTAAGGTTATTAAACTCTGTTGAAAGGTCTAAAGAAGTAAGAAGCACATGTAGTAAAGAGGTTTCGTGAAGGAAGCCCAGTAGAACCGGAGCCTGAATGTTGCTGCTCCGTTTGGACTCACCGGAGCGGAGGAGCGGTTCCACCGTCAGCTGGTAGCTCCCCTTAGAGATGTTGCTGTTGAATGTGGGAACGTTCTTCTCCTGCTTGAATTCGTACGCTTCAGGGAACACAGTCTTTATCTGACCCACGTGGCTCTCCTCAAACCTCCTGGAATAAAAACAGACAAACCTTTAGTTGGGGGGGTTTAGTCACCATGTGAACCGGGCCGAACCGCCACCTACTTGTGCATCATGTCCTGAACGCCCTGCTTGATTTTGGTGAAGGTGGCCGTCTCAGAGCGGTTGTACAACATGGCGACCACCGTGTCCATGTTCCGGAACATCTCGGCCAGTATCTTGTAGTGGTAAGGCAGGGTCAGGCCGGGGGGCACGGCCTGTGCGAGGGTGTGGTACCGCTGGTATCCGGGTAGCCCGGTTCTGCTTAGAGAAACAAGGGAGGGTTTTAGTAGCGGGTCAGGAGCGCCGTGTCCGTTTGTCGACTGCAGGGACTCACCCTTCAGGAGTTTGGGTCTCGGTCGGCTTGGCCTCGTCTGCTCCTCTCTCCTCCTTCCTCCTCTGGGCTTTAGCTGCCAGCTCTTTGGCCCGGGCCATGGAGAACCGTAGGGCCTGCAGGTCTGTGCTGGGACTGGATGGAGCCGCATTGATGGAGGTGGTTGGAGATGATGAAGAGGAGGAGTGTGGAGCTGAAGACACAGGGCTGGGGGCGTCCTCGGCCCGTTTCCTGATCGTCTGAAGGCGGGACTTCAATGCGGTGAGGTCCTCCTGACCCAGAACCTGTTAGAGGAGAGGAAGAGGCCGTCAGCACAGAGGCATTCATAACCCCAGTTTCTGACAGGAAGAGTCCAGACAAGAAACCTCTGCAGGAAACTAAAGATAAGGGAGATGCTACTGAGTCGGCAGTAACGTTATTAACAGTTACTGTGACAGACCAACATGAAGCAGAAGCTATGCTGGACAGCTGTTTTTAATCCGCAGACATGCGCATCAATAAGTGTGAGGTTAGCATTAATCAAACTGTTCTGCCGTCCATCTTTGCTCCACCTCCTCCCACCACTTAGCAGCCCGTTGTTGTCAGTGTCACCACCTGATCCGTCCCGTAAGCGCAACCCGTCCTGCATATGCGCCATCAGCTCATCCATACATACATCCTGGTCGACCTTGATTTTATTTTGTCAAAACCTAAATTACGTTTTTTTCCTCC
>NW_015150685.1:812535-813188 GCF_000732505.1 Cyprinodon variegatus
AAGCCAATTTGTACATACCGCCTTTCTGGTATTTTACAGTTTACATTAATGGTGACTGAACCACTTTGAGCCACAAGAACATAAAATGTAGGGCAAATAATTCACAAGAACAATGAAATGAAGTCAGATCTAATCGGTTTTATCTACTGGATCAATTTGGTCAAGATCTTCAGATAAATAACATGTTGCCGTCATTCTGCACATCTCTGATGTTGCTGCCATTTTCAAATTTCCATTAGAGTGAAAATGACCACAGCTGTATGTTGCTTATTTATTCTCCAGGTGACTGAACAGAATTTATATTTGTAAAAACACAGTAAAATATTTTTTATATTTGTATAATATTTGTTTATTTTTAACTCTGCCATTCATTTTTGAATTTTCTTAAATAGTTTCCTCGAATATATTTGAGAAAAATAAATAACCAAAATATATATTTTTGACAGAACAGATATAATAAAAATGTATAATCTATAATAAAAAAAAACTGACAAAACTATTGGTTGAACCTTTGTTCAAACATAAATTAGCCCCCAAAATGTGTCAAATCTCCATTTTTTAAAACTTCTTTGCTTCTACTAATGTTGTCCCTAATGTCGCTCCGTAGAGGCTGGTTCCCTTTAGCAGAACAAACACCGGAGCAGGTTTGGTTC
>NW_015150685.1:817617-819097 GCF_000732505.1 Cyprinodon variegatus
ATTAGTTTATAGATTATATTATATATCAGTTTGAATCAAATAATTTATACGACCAGATTTAGAGTCAATTCTTTTTAAATAATCCAATTAATTAAAAACAGCCTGATCATATAATCAAAGTGGTATCCCATTCAATCCTAATTATAATACAGTTAACTCAGCAGGTTAAGTAACGCCACTTATCAGCCTGAGCGAACCCTGTCAGCTGCATCAAGGCATCTCAGTAAGTATGGGGAGACAGTGGAGAGGAACATGTTCATTTTAAGTAGAATAACAGTTCATCACACCCATTTTCATGGTGTCACAGCAGACTGGGGGCAGAGACGGTCCAGGAGGGTTTTCTGTTGTAAACCCTGGAACAAGAACCATTATGTCTGGATAATGGAATTAGGACTGCAACTAATGATTAGTTTGCAAATTTAATAATCTGTTGGTTATTTTCCCGATAAATAATCAGACAGCAAAAAGTTCCTTAAAGGAGATCTTTTACAAAATCAAACCAGATGAAACTAACGCTTTTCCACTTCAGGAGTTCTGGATAGAGCAGATTAATGGAAGAAAAAGTTTTTTTTAATCTTAAATGCAAAATGTTTATCTATTTTTTACAGTGTTGTTATAATTCTTGCTCTAAGTGGTTTGCTCTGTCAGCTAAAGGCATGTTTTTTGGAGTCGATTAATCGATTACTGAATGAGTAACGATTATTTCAATAATCGACTAATTCCGATTAATTTTGATTAATTGTTTCAGCCCTAAATGGAATCAGATTTATTAAAATTGTTTACATAAGGACCAAAATACAATAATTAGTTCACTTGTTCTTATTTTCACTTTGAGTTTTCTATTCTTGGTTTTTTAATTGGCAGTATATAGCCTATATATAATGTTTATGTACAGTACCTTTGCGACCTCTGTTTTCTTCTTTTACACCAAACATAAGATGAACGTCAAGCAATACTTGATTACCCTCCTTTGCCATGCTATCTACCCCATAAAGCCTGACATACACTGTGCGATTTTTGGGGCAATTTTCCAGTTGTGCGATATAATGTGCTGCTACCCATATAAAATGATGGCTCCTATGGATTCTATTAATAATCTGTTCTACTTCAATCAATATATCAGATCTAATGTCTAACTGTTTATGTTGCAAACTGATTTTAATGGTCTCACTTTTTCAACTGCTGAAGTAAAGCCAGCGTTTCCCCTGGATGAGCTACTACCCCACCAATCACCCCTTTTCCTACTTTAACAGTACATTGTGGCACATTAAATGAAAAGCTATCCCTATCCTGTCAGCTGTGTGTTTTTTTACTTTACTTTTAGTTTTTAAACAAGAACAAAGATGATCGGCAGAAGCGAGAACCGCCACAGTGAAGAGAAATGAAAAATATGTCCCTGATTCATTTTAGGAGTCTTTGAAGTCCTGCATGGAGCTGTCCAAGGTACAAAGAGACAAAGGAAAAGATTATTTCCAGGGCC